>NW_028301718.1:1877620-2190556 GCF_037042655.1 Diuraphis noxia
TAGCGGAATTATCAGCATTTTTTACCCAATTTTTTCCCAAATTTTTTTTCTATTTTTTGTATTCACCCAAATGTATTGTAAACACGTGTTTTAGATGTAAAATAATGTGAACTTAACGTTAAAAATATAAAAAGTATGATTAGTTTAATAGAAATGACTTAAGACGATATTTAGCGGATTCATCACCTGTATTTCAAAATTTTTTACGACCTTTTATATTCACCCAAATGTATTGTAAAGACGTGTTTTAGATGTAAAATAATGTGAACTTAACGATAAAAATATAAAAAGTATGATTAGTTCAATACAAATGACTTTAAACGATATTTAGCGGAATTATCACCATTTTTTACCAAATTTTTTTTCTATTTTTTGTATTCACCCAAATGTATTGTAAACACGTGTTTTAGATGTAAAATAATGTGAACTTAACGTTAAAAATATAAAAAGTATGATTAGTTTAATAGAAATGACTTAAGACGATATTTAGCGGATTCATCACCTGTATTTCAAAATTTTTTTACGACCTTTTATATTCACCCAAATGTTTTGTAAAGACGTGTTTTAGATGTAAAATAATGTGAACTTAACGATAAAAATATAAAAAGTATGATTAGTTCAATACAAATGACTTTAAACGATATTTAGCGGAATTATCACCATTTTTTACCAAATTTTTTCCCAAATTTTTTTTCTATTTTTTGTATTCACCCAAATGTATTGTATATACGTGTTTTAGATGTAAAATAATGTGAACTTAACGATAAAAATATAAAAAGTATGATTAGTTCAATACAAATGACATTAAACGATATTTAGCGGAATTATCACCATTTTTTACCAAATTTTTTCCCAAATTTTTTTTCTATTTTTTGTATTCACCCAAATGTATTGTAAATACGTGTTTTAGATGTAAAATAATGTGAACTTAACGATAAAAATATAAAAAGTATGATTAGTTCAATACAAATGACTTTAAACGATATTTAGCGGAATTATCACCATTTTTTACCCAATTTTTTCCCAAATTTTTTTTCTATTTTTTGTATTCACCCAAATGTATTATAAACACGTGTTTTAGATGTAAAATAATGTGAACTTAACGTTAAAAATATAAAAAGTATGATTAGTTTAATAGAAATGACTTAAGACGATATTTAGCGGATTCATCACCTGTATTTCAAAATTTTTTTACGACCTTTTATATTCACCCAAATATATTGTAAAGACGTGTTTTAGATGTAAAATAATGTGAACTTAACGTTCAAAATATAAAAAGTATGATTAGTTCAATACAAATGACTTTAAACGATATTTAGCGGAATTATCACCATTTTTTACCAAATTTTTTTTCTATTTTTTGTATTCACCCAAATGTATTGTAAACACGTGTTTTAGATGTAAAATAATGTGAACTTAACGTTAAAAATATAAAAAGTATGATTAGTTTAATAGAAATGACTTAAAACGATATTTAGCGGATTCATCACCTGTATTTCAAAAGTTTTTTACGACCTTTTATATTCACCCAAATGTATTGTAAATACGTGTTTTAGATGTAAAATAATGTGAACTTAACGATAAAAATATAAAAAGTATGATTAGTTCAATACAAATGACTTTAAACGATATTTAGCGGAATTATCAGCATTTTTTACCCAATTTTTTCCCAAATTTTTTTTCTATTTTTTGTATTCACCCAAATGTATTGTAAACACGTGTTTTAGATGTAAAATAATGTGAACTTAACGTTAAAAATATAAAAAGTATGATTAGTTTAATAGAAATGACTTAAGACGATATTTAGCGGATTCATCACCTGTATTTCAAAATTTTTTACGACCTTTTATATTCACCCAAATGTATTGTAAAGACGTGTTTTAGATGTAAAATAATGTGAACTTAACGATAAAAATATAAAAAGTATGATTAGTTCAATACAAATGACTTTAAACGATATTTAGCGGAATTATCACCATTTTTTACCAAATTTTTTTTCTATTTTTTGTATTCACCCAAATGTATTGTAAACACGTGTTTTAGATGTAAAATAATGTGAACTTAACGTTAAAAATATAAAAAGTATGATTAGTTTAATAGAAATGACTTAAGACGATATTTAGCGGATTCATCACCTGTATTTCAAAATTTTTTTACGACCTTTTATATTCACCCAAATGTTTTGTAAAGACGTGTTTTAGATGTAAAATAATGTGAACTTAACGATAAAAATATAAAAAGTATGATTAGTTCAATACAAATGACTTTAAACGATATTTAGCGGAATTATCACCATTTTTTACCAAATTTTTTCCCAAATTTTTTTTCTATTTTTTGTATTCACCCAAATGTATTGTAAATACGTGTTTTAGATGTAAAATAATGTGAACTTAACGATCAAAATATAAAAAGTATGATTAGTTCAATACAAATGACTTTAAACGATATTTAGCGGAATTATCAGCATTTTTTACCCAATTTTTTCCCAAATTTTTTTTCTATTTTTTGTATTCACCCAAATGTATTGTAAACACGTGTTTTAGATGTAAAATAATGTGAACTTAACGTTAAAAATATAAAAAGTATGATTAGTTTAATAGAAATGACTTAAGACGATATTTAGCGGATTCATCACCTGTATTTCAAAATTTTTTACGACCTTTTATATTCACCCAAATGTATTGTAAAGACGTGTTTTAGATGTAAAATAATGTGAACTTAACGATAAAAATATAAAAAGTATGATTAGTTCAATACAAATGACTTTAAACGATATTTAGCGGAATTATCACCATTTTTTACCAAATTTTTTTTCTATTTTTTGTATTCACCCAAATGTATTGTAAACACGTGTTTTAGATGTAAAATAATGTGAACTTAACGTTAAAAATATAAAAAGTATGATTAGTTTAATAGAAATGACTTAAGACGATATTTAGCGGATTCATCACCTGTATTTCAAAATTTTTTTACGACCTTTTATATTCACCCAAATGTTTTGTAAAGACGTGTTTTAGATGTAAAATAATGTGAACTTAACGATAAAAATATAAAAAGTATGATTAGTTCAATACAAATGACTTTAAACGATATTTAGCGGAATTATCACCATTTTTTACCAAATTTTTTCCCAAATTTTTTTTCTATTTTTTGTATTCACCCAAATGTATTGTAAATACGTGTTTTAGATGTAAAATAATGTGAACTTAACGATCAAAATATAAAAAGTATGATTAGTTCAATACAAATGACTTTAAACGATATTTAGCGGAATTATCACCATTTTTTACCCAATTTTTTCCCAAATTTTTTTTCTATTTTTTGTATTCACCCAAATGTATTGTAAACACGTGTTTTAGATGTAAAATAATGTGAACTTAACGTTGAAAATATAAAAAGTATGATTAGTTTAATAGAAATGACTTAAGACGATATTTAGCGGATTCATCACCTGTATTTCAAAATTTTTTTACGACCTTTTATATTCACCCAAATGTATTGTAAAGACGTGTTTTAGATGTAAAATTATGTGAACTTAACGATAAAAATATAAAAAGTATGATTAGTTCAATACAAATGACTTTAAACGATATTTAGCGGAATTATCACCATTTATTACCAAATTTTTTCCCAAATTTTTTTTCTATTTTTTGTATTCACCCAAATGTATTGTAAATACGTGTTTTAGATGTAAAATAATGTGAACTTAACGATCAAAATATAAAAAGTATGATTAGTTCAATACAAATGACTTTAAACGATATTTAGCGGAATTATCAGCATTTTTTACCCAATTTTTTCCCAAATTTTTTTTCTATTTTTTATATTCACCCAAATGTATTGTAAATACGTGTTTTAGATGTAAAATAATGTGAACTTAACGATAAAAATATAAAACGTATGATTAGTTCAATACAAATGACTTTAAACGATATTTAGCGGAATTATCACCATTTTTTACCAAATTTTTTCCCAAATTTTTTTTCTATTTTTTGTATTCATCCAAATGTATTGTAAATACGTGTTTTAGATGTAAAATAATGTGAACTTAACGATAAAAATATAAAAAGTATGATTAGTTCAATACAAATGACTTTAAACGATATTTAGCGGAATTATCACCATTTTTTACCCAATTTTTTCCCAAATTTTTTTTCTATTTTTTGTATTCACCCAAATGTATTGTAAACACGTGTTTTAGATGTAAAATAATGTGAACTTAACGTTGAAAATATAAAAAGTATGATTAGTTTAATAGAAATGACTTAAGACGATATTTAGCGGATTCATCACCTGTATTTCAAAATTTTTTTACGACCTTTTATATTCACCCAAATGTATTGTAAAGACGTGTTTTAGATGTAAAATTATGTGAACTTAACGATAAAAATATAAAAAGTATGATTAATTCAATACAAATGACTTTAAACGATATTTAGCGGAATTATCACCATTTTTTACCAAATTTTTTCCCAAATTTTTTTTCTATTTTTTGTATTCACCCAAATGTATTGTAAATACGTGTTTTAGATGTAAAATAATGTGAACTTAACGATCAAAATATAAAAACTATGATTAGTTCAATACAAATGATTTTAAACGATATTTAGCGGAATTATCAGCATTTTTTACCCAATTTTTTCCCAAATTTTTTTTCTATTTTTTATATTCACCCAAATGTATTGTAAATACGTGTTTTAGATGTAAAATAATGTGAACTTAACGATAAAAATATAAAAAGTATGATTAGTTCAATACAAATGACTTTAAACGATATTTAGCGGAATTATCACCATTTTTTACCAAATTTTTTTTCTATTTTTTGTATTCACCCAAATGTATTGTAAACACGTGTTTTAGATGTAAAATAATGTGAACTTAACGTTAAAAATATAAAAAGTATGATTAGTTTAATAGAAATGACTTAAGACGATATTTAGCGGATTCATCACCTGTATTTCAAAAGTTTTTTACGACCTTTTATATTCACCCAAATGTATTGTAAATACGTGTTTTAGATGTAAAATAATGTGAACTTAACGCTAAAAATATAAAAAGTATGATTAGTTCAATACAAATGACTTTAAACGATATTTAGCGGAATTATCAGCATTTTTTACCCAATTTTTTCCCAAATTTTTTTTCTATTTTTTGTATTCACCCAAATGTATTGTAAACACGTGTTTTAGATGTAAAATAATGTGAACTTAACGTTAAAAATATAAAAAGTATGATTAGTTTAATAGAAATGACTTAAGACGATATTTAGCGGATTCATCACCTGTATTTCAAAATTTTTTACGACCTTTTATATTCACCCAAATGTATTGTAAAGACGTGTTTTAGATGTAAAATAATGTGAACTTAACGATAAAAATATAAAAAGTATGATTAGTTCAATACAAATGACTTTAAACGATATTTAGCGGAATTATCACCATTTATTACCAAATTTTTTCCCAAATTTTTTTTCTATTTTTTGTATTCACCCAAATGTATTGTAAATACGTGTTTTAGATGTAAAATAATGTGAACTTAACGATAAAAATATAAAAAGTATGATTAGTTCAATACAAATGACTTTAAACGATATTTAGCGGAATTATCACCATTTTTTACCAAATTTTTTCCCAAATTTTTTTTCTATTTTTTGTATTCACCCAAATGTATTGTAAATACGTGTTTTAGATGTAAAATAATGTGAACTTAACGATCAAAATATAAAAAGTATGATTAGTTCAATACAAATGACTTTAAACGATATTTAGCGGAATTATCACCATTTTTTACCAAATTTTTTCCCAAATTTTTTTTCTATTTTTTGTATTCACCCAAATGTATTGTAAATACGTGTTTTAGATGTAAAATAATGTGAACTTAACGATCAAAATATAAAAAGTATGATTAGTTCAATACAAATGACTTAAGACGATATTTAGCGGATTCATCACCTGTATTTCAAAATTTTTTACGACCTTTTATATTCACCCAAATGTATTGTAAAGACGTGTTTTAGATGTAAAATAATGTGAACTTAACGATAAAAATATAAAAAGTATGATTAGTTCAATACAAATGACTTTAAACGATATTTAGCGGAATTATCACCATTTTTTACCAAATTTTTTTTCTATTTTTTGTATTCACCCAAATGTATTGTAAACACGTGTTTTAGATGTAAAATAATGTGAACTTAACGTTAAAAATATAAAAAGTATGATTAGTTTAATAGAAATGACTTAAGACGATATTTAGCGGATTCATCACCTGTATTTCAAAATTTTTTTACGACCTTTTATATTCACCCAAATGTTTTGTAAAGACGTGTTTTAGATGTAAAATAATGTGAACTTAACGATAAAAATATAAAAAGTATGATTAGTTCAATACAAATGACTTTAAACGATATTTAGCGGAATTATCACCATTTTTTACCAAATTTTTTCCCAAATTTTTTTTCTATTTTTTGTATTCACCCAAATGTATTGTAAATACGTGTTTTAGATGTAAAATAATGTGAACTTAACGATCAAAATATAAAAAGTATGATTAGTTCAATACAAATGACTTTAAACGATATTTAGCGGAATTATCACCATTTTTTACCCAATTTTTTCCCAAATTTTTTTTCTATTTTTTGTATTCACCCAAATGTATTGTAAACACGTGTTTTAGATGTAAAATAATGTGAACTTAACGTTGAAAATATAAAAAGTATGATTAGTTTAATAGAAATGACTTAAGACGATATTTAGCGGATTCATCACCTGTATTTCAAAATTTTTTTACGACCTTTTATATTCACCCAAATGTATTGTAAAGACGTGTTTTAGATGTAAAATTATGTGAACTTAACGATAAAAATATAAAAAGTATGATTAGTTCAATACAAATGACTTTAAACGATATTTAGCGGAATTATCACCATTTATTACCAAATTTTTTCCCAAATTTTTTTTCTATTTTTTGTATTCACCCAAATGTATTGTAAATACGTGTTTTAGATGTAAAATAATGTGAACTTAACGATCAAAATATAAAAAGTATGATTAGTTCAATACAAATGACTTTAAACGATATTTAGCGGAATTATCAGCATTTTTTACCCAATTTTTTCCCAAATTTTTTTTCTATTTTTTATATTCACCCAAATGTATTGTAAATACGTGTTTTAGATGTAAAATAATGTGAACTTAACGATAAAAATATAAAACGTATGATTAGTTCAATACAAATGACTTTAAACGATATTTAGCGGAATTATCACCATTTTTTACCAAATTTTTTCCCAAATTTTTTTTCTATTTTTTGTATTCATCCAAATGTATTGTAAATACGTGTTTTAGATGTAAAATAATGTGAACTTAACGATAAAAATATAAAAAGTATGATTAGTTCAATACAAATGACTTTAAACGATATTTAGCGGAATTATCACCATTTTTTACCCAATTTTTTCCCAAATTTTTTTTCTATTTTTTGTATTCACCCAAATGTATTGTAAACACGTGTTTTAGATGTAAAATAATGTGAACTTAACGTTGAAAATATAAAAAGTATGATTAGTTTAATAGAAATGACTTAAGACGATATTTAGCGGATTCATCACCTGTATTTCAAAATTTTTTTACGACCTTTTATATTCACCCAAATGTATTGTAAAGACGTGTTTTAGATGTAAAATTATGTGAACTTAACGATAAAAATATAAAAAGTATGATTAATTCAATACAAATGACTTTAAACGATATTTAGCGGAATTATCACCATTTTTTACCAAATTTTTTCCCAAATTTTTTTTCTATTTTTTGTATTCACCCAAATGTATTGTAAATACGTGTTTTAGATGTAAAATAATGTGAACTTAACGATCAAAATATAAAAACTATGATTAGTTCAATACAAATGATTTTAAACGATATTTAGCGGAATTATCAGCATTTTTTACCCAATTTTTTCCCAAATTTTTTTTCTATTTTTTATATTCACCCAAATGTATTGTAAATACGTGTTTTAGATGTAAAATAATGTGAACTTAACGATAAAAATATAAAAAGTATGATTAGTTCAATACAAATGACTTTAAACGATATTTAGCGGAATTATCACCATTTTTTACCAAATTTTTTTTCTATTTTTTGTATTCACCCAAATGTATTGTAAACACGTGTTTTAGATGTAAAATAATGTGAACTTAACGTTAAAAATATAAAAAGTATGATTAGTTTAATAGAAATGACTTAAGACGATATTTAGCGGATTCATCACCTGTATTTCAAAAGTTTTTTACGACCTTTTATATTCACCCAAATGTATTGTAAATACGTGTTTTAGATGTAAAATAATGTGAACTTAACGCTAAAAATATAAAAAGTATGATTAGTTCAATACAAATGACTTTAAACGATATTTAGCGGAATTATCAGCATTTTTTACCCAATTTTTTCCCAAATTTTTTTTCTATTTTTTGTATTCACCCAAATGTATTGTAAACACGTGTTTTAGATGTAAAATAATGTGAACTTAACGTTAAAAATATAAAAAGTATGATTAGTTTAATAGAAATGACTTAAGACGATATTTAGCGGATTCATCACCTGTATTTCAAAATTTTTTACGACCTTTTATATTCACCCAAATGTATTGTAAAGACGTGTTTTAGATGTAAAATAATGTGAACTTAACGATAAAAATATAAAAAGTATGATTAGTTCAATACAAATGACTTTAAACGATATTTAGCGGAATTATCACCATTTATTACCAAATTTTTTCCCAAATTTTTTTTCTATTTTTTGTATTCACCCAAATGTATTGTAAATACGTGTTTTAGATGTAAAATAATGTGAACTTAACGATAAAAATATAAAAAGTATGATTAGTTCAATACAAATGACTTTAAACGATATTTAGCGGAATTATCACCATTTTTTACCAAATTTTTTCCCAAATTTTTTTTCTATTTTTTGTATTCACCCAAATGTATTGTAAATACGTGTTTTAGATGTAAAATAATGTGAACTTAACGATCAAAATATAAAAAGTATGATTAGTTCAATACAAATGACTTTAAACGATATTTAGCGGAATTATCAGCATTTTTTACCCAATTTTTTCCCAAATTTTTTTTCTATTTTTTGTATTCACCCAAATGTATTGTAAACACGTGTTTTAGATGTAAAATAATGTGAACTTAACGTTAAAAATATAAAAAGTATGATTAGTTTAATAGAAATGACTTAAGACGATATTTAGCGGATTCATCACCTGTATTTCAAAATTTTTTACGACCTTTTATATTCACCCAAATGTATTGTAAAGACGTGTTTTAGATGTAAAATAATGTGAACTTAACGATAAAAATATAAAAAGTATGATTAGTTCAATACAAATGACTTTAAACGATATTTAGCGGAATTATCACCATTTTTTACCAAATTTTTTTTCTATTTTTTGTATTCACCCAAATGTATTGTAAACACGTGTTTTAGATGTAAAATAATGTGAACTTAACGTTAAAAATATAAAAAGTATGATTAGTTTAATAGAAATGACTTAAGACGATATTTAGCGGATTCATCACCTGTATTTCAAAATTTTTTTACGACCTTTTATATTCACCCAAATGTTTTGTAAAGACGTGTTTTAGATGTAAAATAATGTGAACTTAACGATAAAAATATAAAAAGTATGATTAGTTCAATACAAATGACTTTAAACGATATTTAGCGGAATTATCACCATTTTTTACCAAATTTTTTCCCAAATTTTTTTTCTATTTTTTGTATTCACCCAAATGTATTGTAAATACGTGTTTTAGATGTAAAATAATGTGAACATAACGATAAAAATATAAAAAGTATGATTAGTTCAATACAAATGACTTTAAACGATATTTAGCGGAATTATCACCATTTTTTACCCAATTTTTTCCCAAATTTTTTTTCTATTTTTTGTATTCACCCAAATGTATTGTAAACACGTGTTTTAGATGTAAAATAATGTGAACTTAACGTTAAAAATATAAAAAGTATGATTAGTTTAATAGAAATGACTTAAGACGATATTTAGCGGATTCATCACCTGTATTTCAAAATTTTTTTACGACCTTTTATATTCACCCAAATGTATTGTAAAGACGTGTTTTAGATGTAAAATAATGTGAACTTAACGATAAAAATATAAAAAGTATGATTAGTTCAATACAAATGACTTTAAACGATATTTAGCGGAATTATCACCATTTTTTACCAAATTTTTTTTCTATTTTTTGTATTCACCTAAATGTATTGTAAACACGTGTTTTAGATGTAAAATAATGTGAACTTAACGTTAAAAATATAAAAAGTATGATTAGTTTAATAGAAATGACTTAAGACGATATTTAGCGGATTCATCACCTGTATTTCAAAATTTTTTTACGACCTTTTATATTCACCCAAATGTATTGTAAAGACGTGTTTTAGATGTAAAATAATGTGAACTTAACGATCAAAATATAAAAAGTATGATTAGTTCAATACAAATGACTTTAAACGATATTTAGCGGAATTATCACCATTTTTTACCAAATTTTTTTTCTATTTTTTGTATTCACCCAAATGTATTGTAAACACGTGTTTTAGATGTAAAATAATGTGAACTTAACGTTAAAAATATAAAAAGTATGATTAGTTTAATAGAAATGACTTAAGACGATATTTAGCGGATTCATCACCTGTATTTCAAAATTTTTTTACGACCTTTTATATTCACCCAAATGTATTGTAAAGACGTGTTTTAGATGTAAAATTATGTGAACTTAACGATAAAAATATAAAAAGTATGATTAGTTCAATACAAATGACTTTAAACGATATTTAGCGGAATTATCACCATTTTTTACCCAATTTTTTCCCAAATTTTTTTTCTATTTTTTGTATTCACCCAAATGTATTGTAAATACGTGTTTTAGATGTAAAATAATGTGAACTTAACGATAAAAATATAAAAAGTATGATTAGTTTAATAGAAATGACTTAAGACGGTATTTAGCGGATTCATCACCTGTATTTCAAAATTTTTTTACGACCTTTTATATTCACCCAAATGTATTGTAAAGACGTGTTTTAGATGTAAAATAATGTGAACTTAACGATTAAAATATAAAAAGTATGATTAGTTCAATACAAATGACTTTAAACGATATTTAGCGGAATTATCACCATTTTTTACCCAATTTTTTCCCAAATTTTTTTTCTATTTTTTGTATTCACCCAAATGTATTGTAAACACGTGTTTTAGATGTAAAATAATGTGAACTTAACGTTAAAAATATAAAAAGTATGATTAGTTTAATAGAAATGACTTAAGACGATATTTAGCGGATTCATCACCTGTATTTCAAAATTTTTTTACGACCTTTTATATTCACCCAAATGTATTGTAAAGACGTGTTTTAGATGTAAAATAATGTGAACTTAACGATAAAAATATAAAAAGTATGATTAGTTCAATACAAATGACTTTAAACGATATTTAGCGGAATTATCACCATTTTTTACCAAATTTTTTCCCAAATTTTTTTTCTATTTTTTGTATTCACCCAAATGTATTGTAAATACGTGTTTTAGATGTAAAATAATGTGAACATAACGATAAAAATATAAAAAGTATGATTAGTTCAATACAAATGACTTTAAACGATATTTAGCGGAATTATCAGCATTTTTTACCCAATTTTTTCCCAAATTTTTTTTCTATTTTTTGTATTCACCCAAATGTATTGTAAACACGTGTTTTAGATGTAAAATAATGTGAACTTAACGTTAAAAATATAAAAAGTATGATTAGTTTAATAGAAATGACTTAAGACGATATTTAGCGGATTCATCACCTGTATTTCAAAATTTTTTACGACCTTTTATATTCACCCAAATGTATTGTAAAGACGTGTTTTAGATGTAAAATAATGTGAACTTAACGATAAAAATATAAAAAGTATGATTAGTTCAATACAAATGACTTTAAACGATATTTAGCGGAATTATCACCATTTTTTACCAAATTTTTTTTCTATTTTTTGTATTCACCCAAATGTATTGTAAACACGTGTTTTAGATGTAAAATAATGTGAACTTAACGTTAAAAATATAAAAAGTATGATTAGTTTAATAGAAATGACTTAAGACGATATTTAGCGGATTCATCACCTGTATTTCAAAATTTTTTTTCTATTTTTTGTATTCACCCAAATGTATTGTAAACACGTGTTTTAGATGTAAAATAATGTGAACTTAACGTTAAAAATATAAAAAGTATGATTAGTTTAATAGAAATGACTTAAGACGATATTTAGCGGATTCATCACCTGTATTTCAAAATTTTTTACGACCTTTTATATTCACCCAAATGTATTGTAAAGACGTGTTTTAGATGTAAAATAATGTGAACTTAACGATAAAAATATAAAAAGTATGATTAGTTCAATACAAATGACTTTAAACGATATTTAGCGGAATTATCACCATTTTTTACCAAATTTTTTTTCTATTTTTTGTATTCACCCAAATGTATTGTAAACACGTGTTTCAGATGTAAAATAATGTGAACTTAACGTTAAAAATATAAAAAGTATGATTAGTTTAATAGAAATGACTTAAGACGATATTTAGCGGATTCATCACCTGTATTTCAAAATTTTTTTACGACCTTTTATATTCACCCAAATGTTTTGTAAAGACGTGTTTTAGATGTAAAATAATGTGAACTTAACGATAAAAATATAAAAAGTATGATTAGTTTAATAGAAATGACTTAAGACGATATTTAGCGGATTCATCACCTGTATTTCAAAATTTTTTTACGACCTTTTATATTCACCCAAATGTATTGTAAAGACGTGTTTTAGATGTAAAATTATGTGAACTTAACGATAAAAATATAAAAAGTATGATTAGTTCAATACAAATGACTTTAAACGATATTTAGCGGAATTATCAGCATTTTTTACCCAATTTTTTCCCAAATTTTTTTTCTATTTTTTGTATTCACCCAAATGTATTGTAAACACGTGTTTTAGATGTAAAATAATGTGAACTTAACGTTAAAAATATAAAAAGTATGATTAGTTTAATAGAAATGACTTAAGACGATATTTAGCGGATTCATCACCTGTATTTCAAAATTTTTTACGACCTTTTATATTCACCCAAATGTATTGTAAAGACGTGTTTTAGATGTAAAATAATGTGAACTTAACGATAAAAATATAAAAAGTATGATTAGTTCAATACAAATGACTTTAAACGATATTTAGCGGAATTATCACCATTTTTTACCAAATTTTTTCCCAAATTTTTTTTCTATTTTTTGTATTCACCCAAATGTATTGTAAATACGTGTTTTAGATGTAAAATAATGTGAACTTAACGTTGAAAATATAAAAAGTATGATTAGTTTAATAGAAATGACTTAAGACGATATTTAGCGGATTCATCACCTGTATTTCAAAATTTTTTTACGACCTTTTATATTCACCCAAATGTATTGTAAAGACGTGTTTTAGATGTAAAATTATGTGAACTTAACGATAAAAATATAAAAAGTATGATTAGTTCAATACAAATGACTTTAAACGATATTTAGCGGAATTATCACCATTTATTACCAAATTTTTTCCCAAATTTTTTTTCTATTTTTTGTATTCACCCAAATGTATTGTAAATACTTGTTTTAGATGTAAAATAATGTGAACTTAACGATCAAAATATAAAAAGTATGATTAGTTCAATACAAATGACTTTAAACGATATTTAGCGGAATTATCAGCATTTTTTACCCAATTTTTTCCCAAATTTTTTTTCTATTTTTTATATTCACCCAAATGTATTGTAAATACGTGTTTTAGATGTAAAATAATGTGAACTTAACGATAAAAATATAAAACGTATGATTAGTTCAATACAAATGACTTTAAACGATATTTAGCGGAATTATCACCATTTTTTACCAAATTTTTTCCCAAATTTTTTTTCTATTTTTTGTATTCATCCAAATGTATTGTAAATACGTGTTTTAGATGTAAAATAATGTGAACTTAACGATAAAAATATAAAAAGTATGATTAGTTCAATACAAATGACTTTAAACGATATTTAGCGGAATTATCACCATTTTTTACCCAATTTTTTCCCAAATTTTTTTTCTATTTTTTGTATTCACCCAAATGTATTGTAAACACGTGTTTTAGATGTAAAATAATGTGAACTTAACGTTGAAAATATAAAAAGTATGATTAGTTTAATAGAAATGACTTAAGACGATATTTAGCGGATTCATCACCTGTATTTCAAAATTTTTTTACGACCTTTTATATTCACCCAAATGTATTGTAAAGACGTGTTTTAGATGTAAAATTATGTGAACTTAACGATAAAAATATAAAAAGTATGATTAATTCAATACAAATGACTTTAAACGATATTTAGCGGAATTATCACCATTTTTTACCAAATTTTTTCCCAAATTTTTTTTCTATTTTTTGTATTCACCCAAATGTATTGTAAATACGTGTTTTAGATGTAAAATAATGTGAACTTAACGATCAAAATATAAAAACTATGATTAGTTCAATACAAATGATTTTAAACGATATTTAGCGGAATTATCAGCATTTTTTACCCAATTTTTTCCCAAATTTTTTTTCTATTTTTTATATTCACCCAAATGTATTGTAAATACGTGTTTTAGATGTAAAATAATGTGAACTTAACGATAAAAATATAAAAAGTATGATTAGTTCAATACAAATGACTTTAAACGATATTTAGCGGAATTATCACCATTTTTTACCAAATTTTTTTTCTATTTTTTGTATTCACCCAAATGTATTGTAAACACGTGTTTTAGATGTAAAATAATGTGAACTTAACGTTAAAAATATAAAAAGTATGATTAGTTTAATAGAAATGACTTAAGACGATATTTAGCGGATTCATCACCTGTATTTCAAAAGTTTTTTACGACCTTTTATATTCACCCAAATGTATTGTAAATACGTGTTTTAGATGTAAAATAATGTGAACTTAACGATAAAAATATAAAAAGTATGATTAGTTCAATACAAATGACTTTAAACGATATTTAGCGGAATTATCAGCATTTTTTACCCAATTTTTTCCCAAATTTTTTTTCTATTTTTTGTATTCACCCAAATGTATTGTAAACACGTGTTTTAGATGTAAAATAATGTGAACTTAACGTTAAAAATATAAAAAGTATGATTAGTTTAATAGAAATGACTTAAGACGATATTTAGCGGATTCATCACCTGTATTTCAAAATTTTTTACGACCTTTTATATTCACCCAAATGTATTGTAAAGACGTGTTTTAGATGTAAAATAATGTGAACTTAACGATAAAAATATAAAAAGTATGATTAGTTCAATACAAATGACTTTAAACGATATTTAGCGGAATTATCACCATTTATTACCAAATTTTTTCCCAAATTTTTTTTCTATTTTTTGTATTCACCCAAATGTATTGTAAATACGTGTTTTAGATGTAAAATAATGTGAACTTAACGATAAAAATATAAAAAGTATGATTAGTTCAATACAAATGACTTTAAACGATATTTAGCGGAATTATCACCATTTTTTACCAAATTTTTTCCCAAATTTTTTTTCTATTTTTTGTATTCACCCAAATGTATTGTAAATACGTGTTTTAGATGTAAAATAATGTGAACTTAACGATCAAAATATAAAAAGTATGATTAGTTCAATACAAATGACTTTAAACGATATTTAGCGGAATTATCAGCATTTTTTACCCAATTTTTTCCCAAATTTTTTTTCTATTTTTTGTATTCACCCAAATGTATTGTAAACACGTGTTTTAGATGTAAAATAATGTGAACTTAACGTTAAAAATATAAAAAGTATGATTAGTTTAATAGAAATGACTTAAGACGATATTTAGCGGATTCATCACCTGTATTTCAAAATTTTTTACGACCTTTTATATTCACCCAAATGTATTGTAAAGACGTGTTTTAGATGTAAAATAATGTGAACTTAACGATAAAAATATAAAAAGTATGATTAGTTCAATACAAATGACTTTAAACGATATTTAGCGGAATTATCACCATTTTTTACCAAATTTTTTTTCTATTTTTTGTATTCACCCAAATGTATTGTAAACACGTGTTTTAGATGTAAAATAATGTGAACTTAACGTTAAAAATATAAAAAGTATGATTAGTTTAATAGAAATGACTTAAGACGATATTTAGCGGATTCATCACCTGTATTTCAAAATTTTTTTACGACCTTTTATATTCACCCAAATGTTTTGTAAAGACGTGTTTTAGATGTAAAATAATGTGAACTTAACGATAAAAATATAAAAAGTATGATTAGTTCAATACAAATGACTTTAAACGATATTTAGCGGAATTATCACCATTTTTTACCAAATTTTTTCCCAAATTTTTTTTCTATTTTTTGTATTCACCCAAATGTATTGTAAATACGTGTTTTAGATGTAAAATAATGTGAACTTAACGATCAAAATATAAAAAGTATGATTAGTTCAATACAAATGACTTTAAACGATATTTAGCGGAATTATCACCATTTTTTACCCAATTTTTTCCCAAATTTTTTTTCTATTTTTTGTATTCACCCAAATGTATTGTAAACACGTGTTTTAGATGTAAAATAATGTGAACTTAACGTTGAAAATATAAAAAGTATGATTAGTTTAATAGAAATGACTTAAGACGATATTTAGCGGATTCATCACCTGTATTTCAAAATTTTTTTACGACCTTTTATATTCACCCAAATGTATTGTAAAGACGTGTTTTAGATGTAAAATTATGTGAACTTAACGATAAAAATATAAAAAGTATGATTAGTTCAATACAAATGACTTTAAACGATATTTAGCGGAATTATCACCATTTATTACCAAATTTTTTCCCAAATTTTTTTTCTATTTTTTGTATTCACCCAAATGTATTGTAAATACGTGTTTTAGATGTAAAATAATGTGAACTTAACGATCAAAATATAAAAAGTATGATTAGTTCAATACAAATGACTTTAAACGATATTTAGCGGAATTATCAGCATTTTTTACCCAATTTTTTCCCAAATTTTTTTTCTATTTTTTATATTCACCCAAATGTATTGTAAATACGTGTTTTAGATGTAAAATAATGTGAACTTAACGATAAAAATATAAAACGTATGATTAGTTCAATACAAATGACTTTAAACGATATTTAGCGGAATTATCACCATTTTTTACCAAATTTTTTCCCAAATTTTTTTTCTATTTTTTGTATTCATCCAAATGTATTGTAAATACGTGTTTTAGATGTAAAATAATGTGAACTTAACGATAAAAATATAAAAAGTATGATTAGTTCAATACAAATGACTTTAAACGATATTTAGCGGAATTATCACCATTTTTTACCCAATTTTTTCCCAAATTTTTTTTCTATTTTTTGTATTCACCCAAATGTATTGTAAACACGTGTTTTAGATGTAAAATAATGTGAACTTAACGTTGAAAATATAAAAAGTATGATTAGTTTAATAGAAATGACTTAAGACGATATTTAGCGGATTCATCACCTGTATTTCAAAATTTTTTTACGACCTTTTATATTCACCCAAATGTATTGTAAAGACGTGTTTTAGATGTAAAATTATGTGAACTTAACGATAAAAATATAAAAAGTATGATTAATTCAATACAAATGACTTTAAACGATATTTAGCGGAATTATCACCATTTTTTACCAAATTTTTTCCCAAATTTTTTTTCTATTTTTTGTATTCACCCAAATGTATTGTAAATACGTGTTTTAGATGTAAAATAATGTGAACTTAACGATCAAAATATAAAAACTATGATTAGTTCAATACAAATGATTTTAAACGATATTTAGCGGAATTATCAGCATTTTTTACCCAATTTTTTCCCAAATTTTTTTTCTATTTTTTATATTCACCCAAATGTATTGTAAATACGTGTTTTAGATGTAAAATAATGTGAACTTAACGATAAAAATATAAAAAGTATGATTAGTTCAATACAAATGACTTTAAACGATATTTAGCGGAATTATCACCATTTTTTACCAAATTTTTTTTCTATTTTTTGTATTCACCCAAATGTATTGTAAACACGTGTTTTAGATGTAAAATAATGTGAACTTAACGTTAAAAATATAAAAAGTATGATTAGTTTAATAGAAATGACTTAAGACGATATTTAGCGGATTCATCACCTGTATTTCAAAAGTTTTTTACGACCTTTTATATTCACCCAAATGTATTGTAAATACGTGTTTTAGATGTAAAATAATGTGAACTTAACGATAAAAATATAAAAAGTATGATTAGTTCAATACAAATGACTTTAAACGATATTTAGCGGAATTATCAGCATTTTTTACCCAATTTTTTCCCAAATTTTTTTTCTATTTTTTGTATTCACCCAAATGTATTGTAAACACGTGTTTTAGATGTAAAATAATGTGAACTTAACGTTAAAAATATAAAAAGTATGATTAGTTTAATAGAAATGACTTAAGACGATATTTAGCGGATTCATCACCTGTATTTCAAAATTTTTTACGACCTTTTATATTCACCCAAATGTATTGTAAAGACGTGTTTTAGATGTAAAATAATGTGAACTTAACGATAAAAATATAAAAAGTATGATTAGTTCAATACAAATGACTTTAAACGATATTTAGCGGAATTATCACCATTTTTTACCCAATTTTTTCCCAAATTTTTTTTCTATTTTTTGTATTCACCCAAATGTATTGTAAACACGTGTTTTAGATGTAAAATAATGTGAACTTAACGTTGAAAATATAAAAAGTATGATTAGTTTAATAGAAATGACTTAAGACGATATTTAGCGGATTCATCACCTGTATTTCAAAATTTTTTTACGACCTTTTATATTCACCCAAATGTATTGTAAAGACGTGTTTTAGATGTAAAATTATGTGAACTTAACGATAAAAATATAAAAAGTATGATTAGTTCAATACAAATGACTTTAAACGATATTTAGCGGAATTATCACCATTTATTACCAAATTTTTTCCCAAATTTTTTTTCTATTTTTTGTATTCACCCAAATGTATTGTAAATACGTGTTTTAGATGTAAAATAATGTGAACTTAACGATCAAAATATAAAAAGTATGATTAGTTCAATACAAATGACTTTAAACGATATTTAGCGGAATTATCACCATTTTTTACCAAATTTTTTCCCAAATTTTTTTTCTATTTTTTGTATTCACCCAAATGTATTGTAAATACGTGTTTTAGATGTAAAATAATGTGAACTTAACGATCAAAATATAAAAAGTATGATTAGTTCAATACAAATGACTTTAAACGATATTTAGCGGAATTATCACCATTTTTTACCCAATTTTTTCCCAAATTTTTTTTCTATTTTTTGTATTCACCCAAATGTATTGTAAACACGTGTTTTAGATGTAAAATAATGTGAACTTAACGTTGAAAATATAAAAAGTATGATTAGTTTAATAGAAATGACTTAAGACGATATTTAGCGGATTCATCACCTGTATTTCAAAATTTTTTTACGACCTTTTATATTCACCCAAATGTATTGTAAAGACGTGTTTTAGATGTAAAATTATGTGAACTTAACGATAAAAATATAAAAAGTATGATTAGTTCAATACAAATGACTTTAAACGATATTTAGCGGAATTATCACCATTTATTACCAAATTTTTTCCCAAATTTTTTTTCTATTTTTTGTATTCACCCAAATGTATTGTAAATACGTGTTTTAGATGTAAAATAATGTGAACTTAACGATCAAAATATAAAAAGTATGATTAGTTCAATACAAATGACTTTAAACGATATTTAGCGGAATTATCAGCATTTTTTACCCAATTTTTTCCCAAATTTTTTTTCTATTTTTTATATTCACCCAAATGTATTGTAAATACGTGTTTTAGATGTAAAATAATGTGAACTTAACGATAAAAATATAAAACGTATGATTAGTTCAATACAAATGACTTTAAACGATATTTAGCGGAATTATCACCATTTTTTACCAAATTTTTTCCCAAATTTTTTTTCTATTTTTTGTATTCATCCAAATGTATTGTAAATACGTGTTTTAGATGTAAAATAATGTGAACTTAACGATAAAAATATAAAAAGTATGATTAGTTCAATACAAATGACTTTAAACGATATTTAGCGGAATTATCACCATTTTTTACCCAATTTTTTCCCAAATTTTTTTTCTATTTTTTGTATTCACCCAAATGTATTGTAAACACGTGTTTTAGATGTAAAATAATGTGAACTTAACGTTGAAAATATAAAAAGTATGATTAGTTTAATAGAAATGACTTAAGACGATATTTAGCGGATTCATCACCTGTATTTCAAAATTTTTTTACGACCTTTTATATTCACCCAAATGTATTGTAAAGACGTGTTTTAGATGTAAAATTATGTGAACTTAACGATAAAAATATAAAAAGTATGATTAATTCAATACAAATGACTTTAAACGATATTTAGCGGAATTATCACCATTTTTTACCAAATTTTTTCCCAAATTTTTTTTCTATTTTTTGTATTCACCCAAATGTATTGTAAATACGTGTTTTAGATGTAAAATAATGTGAACTTAACGATCAAAATATAAAAACTATGATTAGTTCAATACAAATGATTTTAAACGATATTTAGCGGAATTATCAGCATTTTTTACCCAATTTTTTCCCAAATTTTTTTTCTATTTTTTATATTCACCCAAATGTATTGTAAATACGTGTTTTAGATGTAAAATAATGTGAACTTAACGATAAAAATATAAAAAGTATGATTAGTTCAATACAAATGACTTTAAACGATATTTAGCGGAATTATCACCATTTTTTACCAAATTTTTTTTCTATTTTTTGTATTCACCCAAATGTATTGTAAACACGTGTTTTAGATGTAAAATAATGTGAACTTAACGTTAAAAATATAAAAAGTATGATTAGTTTAATAGAAATGACTTAAGACGATATTTAGCGGATTCATCACCTGTATTTCAAAATTTTTTTACGACCTTTTATATTCACCCAAATGTATTGTAAAGACGTGTTTTAGATGTAAAATTATGTGAACTTAACGATAAAAATATAAAAAGTATGATTAGTTCAATACAAATGACTTTAAACGATATTTAGCGGAATTATCACCATTTATTACCAAATTTTTTCCCAAATTTTTTTTCTATTTTTTGTATTCACCCAAATGTATTGTAAATACGTGTTTTAGATGTAAAATAATGTGAACTTAACGATCAAAATATAAAAAGTATGATTAGTTCAATACAAATGACTTTAAACGATATTTAGCGGAATTATCAGCATTTTTTACCCAATTTTTTCCCAAATTTTTTTTCTATTTTTTATATTCACCCAAATGTATTGTAAATACGTGTTTTAGATGTAAAATAATGTGAACTTAACGATAAAAATATAAAACGTTTGATTAGTTCAATACAAATGACTTTAAACGATATTTAGCGGAATTATCACCATTTTTTACCAAATTTTTTCCCAAATTTTTTTTCTATTTTTTGTATTCTTCCAAATGTATTGTAAATACGTGTTTTAGATGTAAAATAATGTGAACTTAACGATAAAAATATAAAAAGTATGATTAGTTCAATACAAATGACTTTAAACGATATTTAGCGGAATTATCACCATTTTTTACCCAATTTTTTCCCAAATTTTTTTTCTATTTTTTGTATTCACCCAAATGTATTGTAAACACGTGTTTTAGATGTAAAATAATGTGAACTTAACGTTGAAAATATAAAAAGTATGATTAGTTTAATAGAAATGACTTAAGACGATATTTAGCGGATTCATCACCTGTATTTCAAAATTTTTTTACGACCTTTTATATTCACCCAAATGTATTGTAAAGACGTGTTTTAGATGTAAAATTATGTGAACTTAACGATAAAAATATAAAAAGTATGATTAATTCAATACAAATGACTTTAAACGATATTTAGCGGAATTATCACCATTTTTTACCAAATTTTTTCCCAAATTTTTTTTCTATTTTTTGTATTCACCCAAATGTATTGTAAATACGTGTTTTAGATGTAAAATAATGTGAACTTAACGATCAAAATATAAAAACTATGATTAGTTCAATACAAATGATTTTAAACGATATTTAGCGGAATTATCAGCATTTTTTACCCAATTTTTTCCCAAATTTTTTTTCTATTTTTTATATTCACCCAAATGTATTGTAAATACGTGTTTTAGATGTAAAATAATGTGAACTTAACGATAAAAATATAAAAAATATGATTAGTTCAATACAAATGACTTTAAACGATATTTAGCGGAATTATCACCATTTTTTACCAAATTTTTTTTCTATTTTTTGTATTCACCCAAATGTATTGTAAACACGTGTTTTAGATGTAAAATAATGTGAACTTAACGTTAAAAATATAAAAAGTATGATTAGTTTAATAGAAATGACTTAAGACGATATTTAGCGGATTCATCACCTGTATTTCAAAAGTTTTTTACGACCTTTTATATTCACCCAAATGTATTGTAAATACGTGTTTTAGATGTAAAATAATGTGAACTTAACGATAAAAATATAAAAAGTATGATTAGTTCAATACAAATGACTTTAAACGATATTTAGCGGAATTATCAGCATTTTTTACCCAATTTTTTCCCAAATTTTTTTTCTATTTTTTGTATTCACCCAAATGTATTGTAAACACGTGTTTTAGATGTAAAATAATGTGAACTTAACGTTAAAAATATAAAAAGTATGATTAGTTTAATAGAAATGACTTAAGACGATATTTAGCGGATTCATCACCTGTATTTCAAAATTTTTTACGACCTTTTATATTCACCCAAATGTATTGTAAAGACGTGTTTTAGATGTAAAATAATGTGAACTTAACGATAAAAATATAAAAAGTATGATTAGTTCAATACAAATGACTTTAAACGATATTTAGCGGAATTATCACCATTTTTTACCAAATTTTTTTTCTATTTTTTGTATTCACCCAAATGTATTGTAAACACGTGTTTTAGATGTAAAATAATGTGAACTTAACGTTAAAAATATAAAAAGTATGATTAGTTTAATAGAAATGACTTAAGACGATATTTAGCGGATTCATCACCTGTATTTCAAAATTTTTTTACGACCTTTTATATTCACCCAAATGTATTGTAAAGACGTGTTTTAGATGTAAAATTATGTGAACTTAACGATAAAAATATAAAAAGTATGATTAGTTCAATACAAATGACTTTAAACGATATTTAGCGGAATTATCACCATTTATTACCAAATTTTTTCCCAAATTTTTTTTCTATTTTTTGTATTCACCCAAATGTATTGTAAATACGTGTTTTAGATGTAAAATAATGTGAACTTAACGATCAAAATATAAAAAGTATGATTAGTTCAATACAAATGACTTTAAACGATATTTAGCGGAATTATCAGCATTTTTTACCCAATTTTTTCCCAAATTTTTTTTCTATTTTTTATATTCACCCAAATGTATTGTAAATACGTGTTTTAGATGTAAAATAATGTGAACTTAACGATAAAAATATAAAACGTTTGATTAGTTCAATACAAATGACTTTAAACGATATTTAGCGGAATTATCACCATTTTTTACCAAATTTTTTCCCAAATTTTTTTTCTATTTTTTGTATTCTTCCAAATGTATTGTAAATACGTGTTTTAGATGTAAAATAATGTGAACTTAACGATAAAAATATAAAAAGTATGATTAGTTCAATACAAATGACTTTAAACGATATTTAGCGGAATTATCACCATTTTTTACCCAATTTTTTCCCAAATTTTTTTTCTATTTTTTGTATTCACCCAAATGTATTGTAAACACGTGTTTTAGATGTAAAATAATGTGAACTTAACGTTGAAAATATAAAAAGTATGATTAGTTTAATAGAAATGACTTAAGACGATATTTAGCGGATTCATCACCTGTATTTCAAAATTTTTTTACGACCTTTTATATTCACCCAAATGTATTGTAAAGACGTGTTTTAGATGTAAAATTATGTGAACTTAACGATAAAAATATAAAAAGTATGATTAATTCAATACAAATGACTTTAAACGATATTTAGCGGAATTATCACCATTTTTTACCAAATTTTTTCCCAAATTTTTTTTCTATTTTTTGTATTCACCCAAATGTATTGTAAATACGTGTTTTAGATGTAAAATAATGTGAACTTAACGATCAAAATATAAAAACTATGATTAGTTCAATACAAATGATTTTAAACGATATTTAGCGGAATTATCAGCATTTTTTACCCAATTTTTTCCCAAATTTTTTTTCTATTTTTTATATTCACCCAAATGTATTGTAAATACGTGTTTTAGATGTAAAATAATGTGAACTTAACGATAAAAATATAAAAAATATGATTAGTTCAATACAAATGACTTTAAACGATATTTAGCGGAATTATCACCATTTTTTACCAAATTTTTTTTCTATTTTTTGTATTCACCCAAATGTATTGTAAACACGTGTTTTAGATGTAAAATAATGTGAACTTAACGTTAAAAATATAAAAAGTATGATTAGTTTAATAGAAATGACTTAAGACGATATTTAGCGGATTCATCACCTGTATTTCAAAAGTTTTTTACGACCTTTTATATTCACCCAAATGTATTGTAAATACGTGTTTTAGATGTAAAATAATGTGAACTTAACGATAAAAATATAAAAAGTATGATTAGTTCAATACAAATGACTTTAAACGATATTTAGCGGAATTATCAGCATTTTTTACCCAATTTTTTCCCAAATTTTTTTTCTATTTTTTGTATTCACCCAAATGTATTGTAAACACGTGTTTTAGATGTAAAATAATGTGAACTTAACGTTAAAAATATAAAAAGTATGATTAGTTTAATAGAAATGACTTAAGACGATATTTAGCGGATTCATCACCTGTATTTCAAAATTTTTTACGACCTTTTATATTCACCCAAATGTATTGTAAAGACGTGTTTTAGATGTAAAATAATGTGAACTTAACGATAAAAATATAAAAAGTATGATTAGTTCAATACAAATGACTTTAAACGATATTTAGCGGAATTATCACCATTTTTTACCAAATTTTTTTTCTATTTTTTGTATTCACCCAAATGTATTGTAAACACGTGTTTTAGATGTAAAATAATGTGAACTTAACGTTAAAAATATAAAAAGTATGATTAGTTTAATAGAAATGACTTAAGACGATATTTAGCGGATTCATCACCTGTATTTCAAAATTTTTTTACGACCTTTTATATTCACCCAAATGTTTTGTAAAGACGTGTTTTAGATGTAAAATAATGTGAACTTAACGATAAAAATATAAAAAGTATGATTAGTTCAATACAAATGACTTTAAACGATATTTAGCGGAATTATCACCATTTTTTACCAAATTTTTTCCCAAATTTTTTTTCTATTTTTTGTATTCACCCAAATGTATTGTAAAGACGTGTTTTAGATGTAAAATAATGTGAACTTAACGATCAAAATATAAAAAGTATGATTAGTTCAATACAAATGACTTTAAACGATATTTAGCGGAATTATCACCATTTTTTACCAAATTTTTTCCCAAATTTTTTTTCTATTTTTTGTATTCACCCAAATGTATTGTAAAGACGTGTTTTAGATGTAAAATTATGTGAACTTAACGATAAAAATATAAAAAGTATGATTAGTTCAATACAAATGACTTTAAACGATATTTAGCGGAATTATCACCATTTTTTACCCAATTTTTTCCCAAATTTTTTTTCTATTTTTTGTATTCACCCAAATGTATTGTAAATACGTGTTTTAGATGTAAAATAATGTGAACTTAACGATAAAAATATAAAAAGTATGATTAGTTTAATAGAAATGACTTAAGACGGTATTTAGCGGATTCATCACCTGTATTTCAAAATTTTTTTACGACCTTTTATATTCACCCAAATGTATTGTAAAGACGTGTTTTAGATGTAAAATAATGTGAACTTAACGATTAAAATATAAAAAGTATGATTAGTTCAATACAAATGACTTTAAACGATATTTAGCGGAATTATCACCATTTTTTACCCAATTTTTTCCCAAATTTTTTTTCTATTTTTTGTATTCACCCAAATGTATTGTAAACACGTGTTTTAGATGTAAAATAATGTGAACTTAACGTTAAAAATATAAAAAGTATGATTAGTTTAATAGAAATGACTTAAGACGATATTTAGCGGATTCATCACCTGTATTTCAAAATTTTTTTACGACCTTTTATATTCACCCAAATGTATTGTAAAGACGTGTTTTAGATGTAAAATAATGTGAACTTAACGATAAAAATATAAAAAGTATGATTAGTTCAATACAAATGACTTTAAACGATATTTAGCGGAATTATCACCATTTTTTACCAAATTTTTTCCCAAATTTTTTTTCTATTTTTTGTATTCACCCAAATGTATTGTAAATACGTGTTTTAGATGTAAAATAATGTGAACATAACGATAAAAATATAAAAAGTATGATTAGTTCAATACAAATGACTTTAAACGATATTTAGCGGAATTATCACCATTTTTTACCCAATTTTTTCCCAAATTTTTTTTCTATTTTTTGTATTCACCCAAATGTATTGTAAACACGTGTTTTAGATGTAAAATAATGTGAACTTAACGTTAAAAATATAAAAAGTATGATTAGTTTAATAGAAATGACTTAAGACGATATTTAGCGGATTCATCACCTGTATTTCAAAATTTTTTTACGACCTTTTATATTCACCCAAATGTATTGTAAAGACGTGTTTTAGATGTAAAATAATGTGAAATTAACGATAAAAATATAAAAAGTATGATTAGTTCAATACAAATGACTTTAAACGATATTTAGCGGAATTATCACCATTTTTTACCAAATTTTTTTTCTATTTTTTGTATTCACCCAAATGTATTGTAAACACGTGTTTTAGATGTAAAATAATGTGAACTTAACGTTAAAAATATAAAAAGTATGATTAGTTTAATAGAAATGACTTAAGACGATATTTAGCGGATTCATCACCTGTATTTCAAAATTTTTTTACGACCTTTTATATTCACCCAAATGTATTGTAAAGACGTGTTTTAGATGTAAAATAATGTGAACTTAACGATCAAAATATAAAAAGTATGATTAGTTCAATACAAATGACTTTAAACGATATTTAGCGGAATTATCACCATTTTTTACCAAATTTTTTTTCTATTTTTTGTATTCACCCAAATGTATTGTAAACACGTGTTTTAGATGTAAAATAATGTGAACTTAACGTTAAAAATATAAAAAGTATGATTAGTTTAATAGAAATGACTTAAGACGATATTTAGCGGATTCATCACCTGTATTTCAAAATTTTTTTACGACCTTTTATATTCACCCAAATGTATTGTAAAGACGTGTTTTAGATGTAAAATTATGTGAACTTAACGTTAAAAATATAAAAAGTATGATTAGTTCAATACAAATGACTTTAAACGATATTTAGCGGAATTATCACCATTTATTACCAAATTTTTTCCCAAATTTTTTTTCTATTTTTTGTATTCACCCAAATGTATTGTAAATACGTGTTTTAGATGTAAAATAATGTGAACTTAACGATCAAAATATAAAAAGTATGATTAGTTCAATACAAATGACTTTAAACGATATTTAGCGGAATTATCACCATTTTTTACCAAATTTTTTCCCAAATTTTTTTTCTTTTTTTTGTATTCACCCAAATGTATTGTAAATACGTGTTTTAGATGTAAAATAATGTGAACTTAACGATCAAAATATAAAAAGTATGATTAGTTCAATACAAATGACTTTAAACGATATTTAGCGGAATTATCAGCATTTTTTACCCAATTTTTTCCCAAATTTTTTTTCTATTTTTTGTATTCACCCAAATGTATTGTAAACACGTGTTTTAGATGTAAAATAATGTGAACTTAACGTTAAAAATATAAAAAGTATGATTAGTTTAATAGAAATGACTTAAGACGATATTTAGCGGATTCATCACCTGTATTTCAAAATTTTTTACGACCTTTTATATTCACCCAAATGTATTGTAAAGACGTGTTTTAGATGTAAAATAATGTGAACTTAACGATAAAAATATAAAAAGTATGATTAGTTCAATACAAATGACTTTAAACGATATTTAGCGGAATTATCACCATTTTTTACCAAATTTTTTTTCTATTTTTTGTATTCACCCAAATGTATTGTAAACACGTGTTTTAGATGTAAAATAATGTGAACTTAACGTTAAAAATATAAAAAGTATGATTAGTTTAATAGAAATGACTTAAGACGATATTTAGCGGATTCATCACCTGTATTTCAAAATTTTTTTACGACCTTATATATTCACCCAAATGTTTTGTAAAGACGTGTTTTAGATGTAAAATAATGTGAACTTAACGATAAAAATATAAAAAGTATGATTAGTTCAATACAAATGACTTTAAACGATATTTAGCGGAATTATCACCATTTTTTACCAAATTTTTTCCCAAATTTTTTTTCTATTTTTTGTATTCACCCAAATGTATTGTAAATACGTGTTTTAGATGTAAAATAATGTGAACTTAACGATCAAAATATAAAAAGTATGATTAGTTCAATACAAATGACTTTAAACGATATTTAGCGGAATTATCACCATTTTTTACCCAATTTTTTCCCAAATTTTTTTTCTATTTTTTGTATTCACCCAAATGTATTGTAAACACGTGTTTTAGATGTAAAATAATGTGAACTTAACGTTGAAAATATAAAAAGTATGATTAGTTTAATAGAAATGACTTAAGACGATATTTAGCGGATTCATCACCTGTATTTCAAAATTTTTTTACGACCTTTTATATTCACCCAAATGTATTGTAAAGACGTGTTTTAGATGTAAAATTATGTGAACTTAACGATAAAAATATAAAAAGTATGATTAGTTCAATACAAATGACTTTAAACGATATTTAGCGGAATTATCACCATTTATTACCAAATTTTTTCCCAAATTTTTTTTCTATTTTTTGTATTCACCCAAATGTATTGTAAATACGTGTTTTAGATGTAAAATAATGTGAACTTAACGATCAAAATATAAAAAGTATGATTAGTTCAATACAAATGACTTTAAACGATATTTAGCGGAATTATCAGCATTTTTTACCCAATTTTTTCCCAAATTTTTTTTCTATTTTTTATATTCACCCAAATGTATTGTAAATACGTGTTTTAGATGTAAAATATTGTGAACTTAACGATAAAAATATAAAAAGTATGATTAGTTCAATACAAATGACTTTAAACGATATTTAGCGGAATTATCACCATTTTTTACCAAATTTTTTCCCAAATTTTTTTTCTATTTTTTGTATTCACCCAAATGTATTGTAAATACGTGTTTTAGATGTAAAATAATGTGAACTTAACGATCAAAATATAAAAAGTATGATTAGTTCAATACAAATGACTTTAAACGATATTTAGCGGAATTATCACCATTTTTTACCAAATTTTTTCCCAAATTTTTTTTCTATTTTTTGTATTCACCCAAATGTATTGTAAACACGTGTTTTAGATGTAAAATAATGTGAACTTAACGTTGAAAATATAAAAAGTATGATTAGTTTAATAGAAATGACTTAAGACGATATTTAGCGGATTCATCACCTGTATTTCAAAATTTTTTTACGACCTTTTATATTCACCCAAATGTATTGTAAAGACGTGTTTTAGATGTAAAATTATGTGAACTTAACGATAAAAATATAAAAAGTATGATTAATTCAATACAAATGACTTTAAACGATATTTAGCGGAATTATCACCATTTTTTACCAAATTTTTTCCCAAATTTTTTTTCTATTTTTTGTATTCACCCAAATGTATTGTAAATACGTGTTTTAGATGTAAAATAATGTGAACTTAACGATCAAAATATAAAAACTATGATTAGTTCAATACAAATGATTTTAAACGATATTTAGCGGAATTATCAGCATTTTTTACCCAATTTTTTCCCAAATTTTTTTTCTATTTTTTATATTCACCCAAATGTATTGTAAATACGTGTTTTAGATGTAAAATAATGTGAACTTAACGACAAAAATATAAAACGTATGATTAGTTCAATACAAATGACTTTAAACGATATTTAGCGGAATTATCACCATTTTTTACCAAATTTTTTCCCAAATTTTTTTTCTATTTTTTGTATTCATCCAAATGTATTGTAAATACGTGTTTTAGATGTAAAATAATGTGAACTTAACGATAAAAATATAAAAACTATGATTAGTTCAATACAAATGACTTTAAACGATATTTAGCGGAATTATCACCATTTTTTACCCAATTTTTTCCCAAATTTTTTTTCTATTTTTTGTATTCACCCAAATGTATTGTAAACACGTGTTTTAGATGTAAAATAATGTGAACTTAACGTTAAAAATATAAAAAGTATGATTAGTTTAATAGAAATGACTTAAGACGATATTTAGCGGATTCATCACCTGTATTTCAAAATTTTTTTACGACCTTTTATATTCACCCAAATGTATTGTAAAGACGTGTTTTAGATGTAAAATAATGTGAACTTAACGATAAAAATATAAAAAGTATGATTAGTTCAATACAAATGACTTTAAACGATATTTAGCGGAATTATCACCATTTTTAACCCAATTTTTTCCCAAATTATTTTTCTATTTTTTGTATTCACCCAAATGTATTGTAAACACGTGTTTTAGATGTAAAATAATGTGAACTTAACGTTCAAAATATAAAAAGTATGATTAGTTTAATAGAAATGACTTAAGACGATATTTAGCGGATTCATCACCTGTATTTCAAAATTTTTTTACGACCTTTTATATTCACCCAAATGTATTGTAAAGACGTGTTTTAGATGTAAAATTAAGTGAACTTAACGATAAAAATATAAAAAGTATGATTAGTTCAATACAAATGACTTTAAACGATATTTAGCGGAATTATCACCATTTTTTACCAAATTTTTTCCCAAATTTTTTTTCTATTTTTTGTATTCACCCAAATGTATTGTAAATACGTGTTTTAGATGTAAAATAATGTGAACATAACGATAAAAATATAAAAAGTATGATTAGTTCAATACAAATGACTTTAAACGATATTTAGCGGAATTATCACCATTTTTTACCCAATTTTTTCCCAAATTTTTTTTCTATTTTTTGTATTCACCCAAATGTATTGTAAACACGTGTTTTAGATGTAAAATAATGTGAACTTAACGTTAAAAATATAAAAAGTATGATTAGTTTAATAGAAATGACTTAAGACGATATTTAGCGGATTCATCACCTGTATTTCAAAATTTTTTTACGACCTTTTATATTCACCCAAATGTATTGTAAAGACGTGTTTTAGATGTAAAATAATGTGAACTTAACGATAAAAATATAAAAAGTATGATTAGTTCAATACAAATGACTTTAAACGATATTTAGCGGAATTATCACCATTTTTTACCAAATTTTTTTTCTATTTTTTGTATTCACCTAAATGTATTGTAAACACGTGTTTTAGATGTAAAATAATGTGAACTTAACGTTAAAAATATAAAAAGTATGATTAGTTTAATAGAAATGACTTAAGACGATATTTAGCGGATTCATCACCTGTATTTCAAAATTTTTTTACGACCTTTTATATTCACCCAAATGTATTGTAAAGACGTGTTTTAGATGTAAAATAATGTGAACTTAACGATCAAAATATAAAAAGTATGATTAGTTCAATACAAATGACTTTAAACGATATTTAGCGGAATTATCACCATTTTTTACCAAATTTTTTTTCTATTTTTTGTATTCACCCAAATGTATTGTAAACACGTGTTTTAGATGTAAAATAATGTGAACTTAACGTTAAAAATATAAAAAGTATGATTAGTTTAATAGAAATGACTTAAGACGATATTTAGCGGATTCATCACCTGTATTTCAAAATTTTTTTACGACCTTTTATATTCACCCAAATGTATTGTAAAGACGTGTTTTAGATGTAAAATTATGTGAACTTAACGATAAAAATATAAAAAGTATGATTAGTTCAATACAAATGACTTTAAACGATATTTAGCGGAATTATCACCATTTTTTACCCAATTTTTTCCCAAATTTTTTTTCTATTTTTTGTATTCACCCAAATGTATTGTAAATACGTGTTTTAGATGTAAAATAATGTGAACTTAACGATAAAAATATAAAAAGTATGATTAGTTTAATAGAAATGACTTAAGACGGTATTTAGCGGATTCATCACCTGTATTTCAAAATTTTTTTACGACCTTTTATATTCACCCAAATGTATTGTAAAGACGTGTTTTAGATGTAAAATAATGTGAACTTAACGATTAAAATATAAAAAGTATGATTAGTTCAATACAAATGACTTTAAACGATATTTAGCGGAATTATCACCATTTTTTACCCAATTTTTTCCCAAATTTTTTTTCTATTTTTTGTATTCACCCAAATGTATTGTAAACACGTGTTTTAGATGTAAAATAATGTGAACTTAACGTTAAAAATATAAAAAGTATGATTAGTTTAATAGAAATGACTTAAGACGATATTTAGCGGATTCATCACCTGTATTTCAAAATTTTTTTACGACCTTTTATATTCACCCAAATGTATTGTAAAGACGTGTTTTAGATGAAAAATAATGTGAACTTAACGATAAAAATATAAAAAGTATGATTAGTTCAATACAAATGACTTTAAACGATATTTAGCGGAATTATCACCATTTTTTACCAAATTTTTTCCCAAATTTTTTTTCTATTTTTTGTATTCACCCAAATGTATTGTAAATACGTGTTTTAGATGTAAAATAATGTGAACATAACGATAAAAATATAAAAAGTATGATTAGTTCAATACAAATGACTTTAAACGATATTTAGCGGAATTATCACCATTTTTTACCCAATTTTTTCCCAAATTTTTTTTCTATTTTTTGTATTCATCCAAATGTATTGTAAACACGTGTTTTAGATGTAAAATAATGTGAACTTAACGTTAAAAATATAAAAAGTATGATTAGTTTAATAGAAATGACTTAAGACGATATTTAGCGGATTCATCACCTGTATTTCAAAATTTTTTTACGACCTTTTATATTCACCCAAATGTATTGTAAAGACGTGTTTTAGATGTAAAATAATGTGAACTTAACGATAAAAATATAAAAAGTATGATTAGTTCAATACAAATGACTTTAAACGATATTTAGCGGAATTATCACCATTTTTTACCAAATTTTTTTTCTATTTTTTGTATTCACCCAAATGTATTGTAAACACGTGTTTTAGATGTAAAATAATGTGAACTTAACGTTAAAAATATAAAAAGTATGATTAGTTTAATAGAAATGACTTAAGACGATATTTAGCGGATTCATCACCTGTATTTCAAAATTTTTTTACGACCTTTTATATTCACCCAAATGTATTGTAAAGACGTGTTTTAGATGTAAAATAATGTGAACTTAACGATCAAAATATAAAAAGTATGATTAGTTCAATACAAATGACTTTAAACGATATTTAGCGGAATTATCACCATTTTTTACCAAATTTTTTTTCTATTTTTTGTATTCACCCAAATGTATTGTAAACACGTGTTTTAGATGTAAAATAATGTGAACTTAACGTTAAAAATATAAAAAGTATGATTAGTTTAATAGAAATGACTTAAGACGATATTTAGCGGATTCATCACCTGTATTTCAAAATTTTATTACGACCTTTTATATTCACCCAAATGTATTGTAAAGACGTGTTTTAGATGTAAAATTATGTGAACTTAACGATAAAAATATAAAAAGTATGATTAGTTCAATACAAATGACTTTAAACGATATTTAGCGGAATTATCACCATTTATTACCAAATTTTTTCCCAAATTTTTTTTCTATTTTTTGTATTCACCCAAATGTATTGTAAATACGTGTTTTAGATGTAAAATAATGTGAACTTAACGATCAAAATATAAAAAGTATGATTAGTTCAATACAAATGACTTTAAACGATATTTAGCGGAATTATCAGCATTTTTTACCCAATTTTTTCCCAAATTTTTTTTCTATTTTTTATATTCACCCAAATGTATTGTAAATACGTGTTATAGATGTAAAATAATGTGAACTTAACGATAAAAATATAAAACGTATGATTAGTTCAATACAAATGACTTTAAACGATATTTAGCGGAATTATCACCATTTTTTACCAAATTTTTTCCCAAATTTTTTTTCTATTTTTTGTATTCACCCAAATGTATTGTAAATACGTGTTTTAGATGTAAAATAATGTGAACATAACGATAAAAATATAAAAAGTATGATTAGTTCAATACAAATGACTTTAAACGATATTTAGCGGAATTATCACCATTTTTTACCCAATTTTTTCCCAAATTTTTTTTCTATTTTTTGTATTCACCCAAATGTATTGTAAACACGTGTTTTAGATGTAAAATAATGTGAACTTAACGTTAAAAATATAAAAAGTATGATTAGTTTAATAGAAATGACTTAAGACGATATTTAGCGGATTCATCACCTGTATTTCAAAATTTTTTTACGACCTTTTATATTCACCCAAATGTATTGTAAAGACGTGTTTTAGATGTAAAATAATGTGAACTTAACGATAAAAATATAAAAAGTATGATTAGTTCAATACAAATGACTTTAAACGATATTTAGCGGAATTATCACCATTTTTTACCAAATTTTTTTTCTATTTTTTGTATTCACCCAAATGTATTGTAAACACGTGTTTTAGATGTAAAATAATGTGAACTTAACGTTAAAAATATAAAAAGTATGATTAGTTTAATAGAAATGACTTAAGACGATATTTAGCGGATTCATCACCTGTATTTCAAAATTTTTTTACGACCTTTTATATTCACCCAAATGTATTGTAAAGACGTGTTTTAGATGTAAAATAATGTGAACTTAACGATCAAAATATAAAAAGTATGATTAGTTCAATACAAATGACTTTAAACGATATTTAGCGGAATTATCACCATTTTTTACCAAATTTTTTTTCTATTTTTTGTATTCACCCAAATGTATTGTAAACACGTGTTTTAGATGTAAAATAATGTGAACTTAACGTTAAAAATATAAAAAGTATGATTAGTTTAATAGAAATGACTTAAGACGATATTTAGCGGATTCATCACCTGTATTTCAAAATTTTTTTACGACCTTTTATATTCACCCAAATGTATTGTAAAGACGTGTTTTAGATGTAAAATTATGTGAACTTAACGATAAAAATATAAAAAGTATGATTAGTTCAATACAAATGACTTTAAACGATATTTAGCGGAATTATCACCATTTATTACCAAATTTTTTCCCAAATTTTTTTTCTATTTTTTGTATTCACCCAAATGTATTGTAAATACGTGTTTTAGATGTAAAATAATGTGAACTTAACGATCAAAATATAAAAAGTATGATTAGTTCAATACAAATGACTTTAAACGATATTTAGCGGAATTATCAGCATTTTTTACCCAATTTTTTCCCAAATTTTTTTTCTATTTTTTATATTCACCCAAATGTATTGTAAATACGTGTTATAGATGTAAAATAATGTGAACTTAACGATAAAAATATAAAACGTATGATTAGTTCAATACAAATGACTTTAAACGATATTTAGCGGAATTATCACCATTTTTTACCAAATTTTTTCCCAAATTTTTTTTCTATTTTTTGTATTCATCCAAATGTATTGTAAATACGTGTTTTAGATGTAAAATAATGTGAACTTAACGATAAAAATATAAAAAGTATGATTAGTTCAATACAAATGACTTTAAACGATATTTAGCGGAATTATCACCATTTTTTACCAAATTTTTTCCCAAATTTTTTTTCTATTTTTTGTATTCACCCAAATGTATTGTAAATACGTGTTTTAGATGTAAAATAATGTGAACTTAACGATCAAAATATAAAAAGTATGATTAGTTCAATACAAATGACTTTAAACGATATTTAGCGGAATTATCAGCATTTTTTACCCAATTTTTTCCCAAATTTTTTTTCTATTTTTTGTATTCACCCAAATGTATTGTAAACACGTGTTTTAGATGTAAAATAATGTGAACTTAACGTTAAAAATATAAAAAGTATGATTAGTTTAATAGAAATGACTTAAGACGATATTTAGCGGATTCATCACCTGTATTTCAAAATTTTTTACGACCTTTTATATTCACCCAAATGTATTGTAAAGACGTGTTTTAGATGTAAAATAATGTGAACTTAACGATAAAAATATAAAAAGTATGATTAGTTCAATACAAATGACTTTAAACGATATTTAGCGGAATTATCACCATTTTTTACCAAATTTTTTTTCTATTTTTTGTATTCACCCAAATGTATTGTAAACACGTGTTTTAGATGTAAAATAATGTGAACTTAACGTTAAAAATATAAAAAGTATGATTAGTTTAATAGAAATGACTTAAGACGATATTTAGCGGATTCATCACCTGTATTTCAAACTTTTTTTACGACATTTTATATTCACCCAAATGTATTGTAAAGACGTGTTTTAGATGTAAAATAATGTGAACTTAACGATAAAAATATAAAAAGTATGATTAGTTCAATACAAATGACTTTAAAATATATTTAGCGGAATTATCACCATTTTTTACCAAATTTTTTCCCAAATTTTTTTTCTATTTTTAGTATTCACCCAAATGTATTGTAAACACGTGTTTTAGATGTAAAATAATGTGAACTTAACGTTAAAAATATAAAAAGTATGATTAGTTTAATAGAAATGACTTAAGACGATATTTAGCGGATTCATCACCTGTATTTCAAAATTTTTTTACGACCTTTTATATTCACCCAAATGTATTGTAAAGACGTGTTTAAGATGTAAAATTATGTGAACTTAACGATAAAAATATAAAAAGTATGATTAGTTCAATACAAATGACTTTAAACGATATTTAGCGGAATTATCACCATTTTTTACCCAATTATTTCCCAAATTTTTTTTCTATTTTTTGTATTCACCCAAATGTATTGTAAATACGTGTTTTAGATGTAAAATAATGTGAACTTAACGATAAAAATATAAAAAGTATGATTAGTTCAATACAAATGACTTTAAACGATATTTAGCGGAATTATCACCATTTTTTACCAAATTTTTTTTCTATTTTTTGTATTCACCCAAATGTATTGTAAACACGTGTTTTAGATGTAAAATAATGTGAACTTAACGTTAAAAATATAAAAAGTATGATTAGTTTAATAGAAATGACTTAAGACGATATTTAGCGGATTCATCACCCGTATTTCAAAATTTTTTTACGACCTTTTATATTCACCCAAATGTATTGTGAAGACGTGTTTTAGATGTAAAATTTTGTGAACTTAACGATAAAAATATAAAAAGTATGATTAGATCAATACAAATGACTTTAAACGATATTTAGCGGAATTATCACCATTTTTTACCAAATTTTTTCCCAAATTTTTTGTATTCACCCAAATGTATTGTAAACACGTGTTTTAGATGTAAAATAATGTGAACTTAACGTTAAAAATATAAAAAGTATGATTAGTTTAATAGAAATGACTTAAGACGATATTTAGCGGATTCATCACCTGTATTTCAAAATTTTTTTACGACCTTTTATATTCACCCAAATGTATTGTAAAGACGTGTTTTAGATGTAAAATAATGTGAACTTAACGTTGAAAATATAAAAAGTATGATTAGTTTAATAGAAATGACTTAAGACGATATTTAGCGGATTCATCACCTGTATTTCAAAATTTTTTTACGACCTTTTATATTCACCCAAATGTATTGTAAAGACGTGTATTAGATGTAAAATAATGTGAACTTAACGATCAAAATATAAAAAGTATGATTAGTTCAATACAAATGACTTTAAACGATATTTAGCGGAATTATCACCATTTTTTACCAAATTTTTTTTCTATTTTTTGTATTCACCCAAATGTATTGTAAACACGTGTTTTAGATGTAAAATAATGTGAACTTAACGTTAAAAATATAAAAAGTATGATTAGTTTAATAGAAATGACTTAAGACGATATTTAGCGGATTCATCACCTGTATTTCAAAATTTTTTTACGACCTTTTATATTCACCCAAATGTATTGTAAAGACGTGTTTTAGATGTAAAATTATGTGAACTTAACGATAAAAATATAAAAAGTATGATTAGTTCAATACAAATGACTTTAAACGATATTTAGCGGAATTATCACCATTTATTACCAAATTTTTTCCCAAATTTTTTTTCTATTTTTTGTATTCACCCAAATGTATTGTAAATACGTGTTTTAGATGTAAAATAATGTGAACTTAACGATCAAAATATAAAAAGTATGATTAGTTCAATACAAATGACTTTAAACGATATTTAGCGGAATTATCAGCATTTTTTACCCAATTTTTTCCCAAATTTTTTTTCTATTTTTTATATTCACCCAAATGTATTGTAAATACGTGTTATAGATGTAAAATAATGTGAACTTAACGATAAAAATATAAAACGTATGATTAGTTCAATACAAATGACTTTAAACGATATTTAGCGGAATTATCACCATTTTTTACCAAATTTTTTCCCAAATTTTTTTTCTATTTTTTGTATTCATCCAAATGTATTGTAAATACGTGTTTTAGATGTAAAATAATGTGAACTTAACGATAAAAATATAAAAAGTATGATTAGTTCAATACAAATGACTTTAAACGATATTTAGCGGAATTATCACCATTTTTTACCAAATTTTTTCCCAAATTTTTTTTCTATTTTTTGTATTCACCCAAATGTATTGTAAATACGTGTTTTAGATGTAAAATAATGTGAACTTAACGATCAAAATATAAAAAGTATGATTAGTTCAATACAAATGACTTTAAACGATATTTAGCGGAATTATCAGCATTTTTTACCCAATTTTTTCCCAAATTTTTTTTCTATTTTTTGTATTCACCCAAATGTATTGTAAACACGTGTTTTAGATGTAAAATAATGTGAACTTAACGTTAAAAATATAAAAAGTATGATTAGTTTAATAGAAATGACTTAAGACGATATTTAGCGGATTCATCACCTGTATTTCAAAATTTTTTACGACCTTTTATATTCACCCAAATGTATTGTAAAGACGTGTTTTAGATGTAAAATAATGTGAACTTAACGATAAAAATATAAAAAGTATGATTAGTTCAATACAAATGACTTTAAACGATATTTAGCGGAATTATCACCATTTTTTACCAAATTTTTTTTCTATTTTTTGTATTCACCCAAATGTATTGTAAACACGTGTTTTAGATGTAAAATAATGTGAACTTAACGTTAAAAATATAAAAAGTATGATTAGTTTAATAGAAATGACTTAAGACGATATTTAGCGGATTCATCACCTGTATTTCAAACTTTTTTTACGACATTTTATATTCACCCAAATGTATTGTAAAGACGTGTTTTAGATGTAAAATAATGTGAACTTAACGATAAAAATATAAAAAGTATGATTAGTTCAATACAAATGACTTTAAAATATATTTAGCGGAATTATCACCATTTTTTACCAAATTTTTTCCCAAATTTTTTTTCTATTTTTAGTATTCACCCAAATGTATTGTAAACACGTGTTTTAGATGTAAAATAATGTGAACTTAACGTTAAAAATATAAAAAGTATGATTAGTTTAATAGAAATGACTTAAGACGATATTTAGCGGATTCATCACCTGTATTTCAAAATTTTTTTACGACCTTTTATATTCACCCAAATGTATTGTAAAGACGTGTTTAAGATGTAAAATTATGTGAACTTAACGATAAAAATATAAAAAGTATGATTAGTTCAATACAAATGACTTTAAACGATATTTAGCGGAATTATCACCATTTTTTACCCAATTATTTCCCAAATTTTTTTTCTATTTTTTGTATTCACCCAAATGTATTGTAAATACGTGTTTTAGATGTAAAATAATGTGAACTTAACGATAAAAATATAAAAAGTATGATTAGTTCAATACAAATGACTTTAAACGATATTTAGCGGAATTATCACCATTTTTTACCAAATTTTTTTTCTATTTTTTGTATTCACCCAAATGTATTGTAAACACGTGTTTTAGATGTAAAATAATGTGAACTTAACGTTAAAAATATAAAAAGTATGATTAGTTTAATAGAAATGACTTAAGACGATATTTAGCGGATTCATCACCCGTATTTCAAAATTTTTTTACGACCTTTTATATTCACCCAAATGTATTGTGAAGACGTGTTTTAGATGTAAAATTTTGTGAACTTAACGATAAAAATATAAAAAGTATGATTAGATCAATACAAATGACTTTAAACGATATTTAGCGGAATTATCACCATTTTTTACCAAATTTTTTCCCAAATTTTTTGTATTCACCCAAATGTATTGTAAACACGTGTTTTAGATGTAAAATAATGTGAACTTAACGTTAAAAATATAAAAAGTATGATTAGTTTAATAGAAATGACTTAAGACGATATTTAGCGGATTCATCACCTGTATTTCAAAATTTTTTTACGACCTTTTATATTCACCCAAATGTATTGTAAAGACGTGTTTTAGATGTAAAATAATGTGAACTTAACGTTGAAAATATAAAAAGTATGATTAGTTTAATAGAAATGACTTAAGACGATATTTAGCGGATTCATCACCTGTATTTCAAAATTTTTTTACGACCTTTTATATTCACCCAAATGTATTGTAAAGACGTGTTTTAGATGTAAAATTATGTGAACTTAACGATAAAAATATAAAAAGTATGATTAGTTCAATACAAATGACTTTAAACGATATTTAGCGGAATTATCACCATTTATTACCAAATTTTTTCCCAAATTTTTTTTCTATTTTTTGTATTCACCCAAATGTATTGTAAATACGTGTTTTAGATGTAAAATAATGTGAACTTAACGTTAAAAATATAAAAAGTATGATTAGTTTAATAGAAATGACTTAAGACGATATTTAGCGGATTCATCACCTGTATTTCAAAATTTTTTTACGACCTTTTATATTCACCCAAATGTATTGTAAAGACGTGTTTTAGATGTAAAATAATGTGAACTTAACGATCAAAATATAAAAAGTATGATTAGTTCAATACAAATGACTTTAAACGATATTTAGCGGAATTATCACCATTTTTTACCAAATTTTTTTTCTATTTTTTGTATTCACCCAAATGTATTGTAAACACGTGTTTTAGATGTAAAATAATGTGAACTTAACGTTAAAAATATAAAAAGTATGATTAGTTTAATAGAAATGACTTAAGACGATATTTAGCGGATTCATCACCTGTATTTCAAAATTTTTTTACGACCTTTTATATTCACCCAAATGTATTGTAAAGACGTGTTTTAGATGTAAAATTATGTGAACTTAACGATAAAAATATAAAAAGTATGATTAGTTCAATACAAATGACTTTAAACGATATTTAGCGGAATTATCACCATTTATTACCAAATTTTTTCCCAAATTTTTTTTCTATTTTTTGTATTCACCCAAATGTATTGTAAATACGTGTTTTAGATGTAAAATAATGTGAACTTAACGATCAAAATATAAAAAGTATGATTAGTTCAATACAAATGACTTTAAACGATATTTAGCGGAATTATCAGCATTTTTTACCCAATTTTTTCCCAAATTTTTTTTCTATTTTTTATATTCACCCAAATGTATTGTAAATACGTGTTATAGATGTAAAATAATGTGAACTTAACGATAAAAATATAAAACGTATGATTAGTTCAATACAAATGACTTTAAACGATATTTAGCGGAATTATCACCATTTTTTACCAAATTTTTTCCCAAATTTTTTTTCTATTTTTTGTATTCATCCAAATGTATTGTAAATACGTGTTTTAGATGTAAAATAATGTGAACTTAACGATAAAAATATAAAAAGTATGATTAGTTCAATACAAATGACTTTAAACGATATTTAGCGGAATTATCACCATTTTTTACCAAATTTTTTCCCAAATTTTTTTTCTATTTTTTGTATTCACCCAAATGTATTGTAAATACGTGTTTTAGATGTAAAATAATGTGAACTTAACGATCAAAATATAAAAAGTATGATTAGTTCAATACAAATGACTTTAAACGATATTTAGCGGAATTATCAGCATTTTTTACCCAATTTTTTCCCAAATTTTTTTTCTATTTTTTGTATTCACCCAAATGTATTGTAAACACGTGTTTTAGATGTAAAATAATGTGAACTTAACGTTAAAAATATAAAAAGTATGATTAGTTTAATAGAAATGACTTAAGACGATATTTAGCGGATTCATCACCTGTATTTCAAAATTTTTTACGACCTTTTATATTCACCCAAATGTATTGTAAATACGTGTTTTAGATGTAAAATAATGTGAACTTAACGATCAAAATATAAAAAGTATGATTAGTTCAATACAAATGACTTTAAACGATATTTAGCGGAATTATCACCATTTTTTACCAAATTTTTTTTCTATTTTTTGTATTCACCCAAATGTATTGTAAACACGTGTTTTAGATGTAAAATAATGTGAACTTAACGTTAAAAATATAAAAAGTATGATTAGTTTAATAGAAATGACTTAAGACGATATTTAGCGGATTCATCACCTGTATTTCAAAATTTTTTACGACCTTTTATATTCACCCAAATGTATTGTAAAGACGTGTTTTAGATGTAAAATAATGTGAACTTAACGATAAAAATATAAAAAGTATGATTAGTTCAATACAAATGACTTTAAACGATATTTAGCGGAATTATCACCATTTTTTACCAAATTTTTTTTCTATTTTTTGTATTCACCCAAATGTATTGTAAACACGTGTTTTAGATGTAAAATAATGTGAACTTAACGTTAAAAATATAAAAAGTATGATTAGTTTAATAGAAATGACTTAAGACGATATTTAGCGGATTCATCACCTGTATTTCAAAATTTTTTTACGACCTTTTATATTCACCCAAATGTTTTGTAAAGACGTGTTTTAGATGTAAAATAATGTGAACTTAACGATAAAAATATAAAAAGTATGATTAGTTCAATACAAATGACTTTAAACGATATTTAGCGGAATTATCACCATTTTTTACCAAATTTTTTCCCAAATTTTTTTTCTATTTTTTGTATTCACCCAAATGTATTGTAAATACGTGTTTTAGATGTAAAATAATGTGAACTTAACGATCAAAATATAAAAAGTATGATTAGTTCAATACAAATGACTTTAAACGATATTTAGCGGAATTATCACCATTTTTTACCCAATTTTTTCCCAAATTTTTTTTCTATTTTTTGTATTCACCCAAATGTACTGTAAACACGTGTTTTAGATGTAAAATAATGTGAACTTAACGTTGAAAATATAAAAAGTATGATTAGTTTAATAGAAATGACTTAAGACGATATTTAGCGGATTCATCACCTGTATTTCAAAATTTTTTTACGACCTTTTATATTCACCCAAATGTATTGTAAAGACGTGTTTTAGATGTAAAATTATGTGAACTTAACGATAAAAATATAAAAAGTATGATTAGTTCAATACAAATGACTTTAAACGATATTTAGCGGAATTATCACCATTTATTACCAAATTTTTTCCCAAATTTTTTTTCTATTTTTTGTATTCACCCAAATGTATTGTAAACACGTGTTTTAGATGTAAAATAATGTGAACTTAACGTTAAAAATATAAAAAGTATGATTAGTTTAATAGAAATGACTTAAGACGATATTTAGCGGATTCATCACCTGTATTTCAAACTTTTTTTACGACATTTTATATTCACCCAAATGTATTGTAAAGACGTGTTTTAGATGTAAAATAATGTGAACTTAACGATAAAAATATAAAAAGTATGATTAGTTCAATACAAATGACTTTAAAATATATTTAGCGGAATTATCACCATTTTTTACCAAATTTTTTCCCAAATTTTTTTTCTATTTTTAGTATTCACCCAAATGTATTGTAAACACGTGTTTTAGATGTAAAATAATGTGAACTTAACGTTAAAAATATAAAAAGTATGATTAGTTTAATAGAAATGACTTAAGACGATATTTAGCGGATTCATCACCTGTATTTCAAAATTTTTTTACGACCTTTTATATTCACCCAAATGTATTGTAAAGACGTGTTTAAGATGTAAAATTATGTGAACTTAACGATAAAAATATAAAAAGTATGATTAGTTCAATACAAATGACTTTAAACGATATTTAGCGGAATTATCACCATTTTTTACCCAATTATTTCCCAAATTTTTTTTCTATTTTTTGTATTCACCCAAATGTATTGTAAATACGTGTTTTAGATGTAAAATAATGTGAACTTAACGATAAAAATATAAAAAGTATGATTAGTTCAATACAAATGACTTTAAACGATATTTAGCGGAATTATCACCATTTTTTACCAAATTTTTTTTCTATTTTTTGTATTCACCCAAATGTATTGTAAACACGTGTTTTAGATGTAAAATAATGTGAACTTAACGTTAAAAATATAAAAAGTATGATTAGTTTAATAGAAATGACTTAAGACGATATTTAGCGGATTCATCACCCGTATTTCAAAATTTTTTTACGACCTTTTATATTCACCCAAATGTATTGTGAAGACGTGTTTTAGATGTAAAATTTTGTGAACTTAACGATAAAAATATAAAAAGTATGATTAGATCAATACAAATGACTTTAAACGATATTTAGCGGAATTATCACCATTTTTTACCAAATTTTTTCCCAAATTTTTTGTATTCACCCAAATGTATTGTAAACACGTGTTTTAGATGTAAAATAATGTGAACTTAACGTTAAAAATATAAAAAGTATGATTAGTTTAATAGAAATGACTTAAGACGATATTTAGCGGATTCATCACCTGTATTTCAAAATTTTTTTACGACCTTTTATATTCACCCAAATGTATTGTAAAGACGTGTTTTAGATGTAAAATAATGTGAACTTAACGTTGAAAATATAAAAAGTATGATTAGTTTAATAGAAATGACTTAAGACGATATTTAGCGGATTCATCACCTGTATTTCAAAATTTTTTTACGACCTTTTATATTCACCCAAATGTATTGTAAAGACGTGTTTTAGATGTAAAATAATGTGAACTTAACGATAAAAATATAAAAAGTATGATTAGTTCAATACAAATGACTTTAAACGATATTTAGCGGAATTATCACCATTTTTTACCAAATTTTTTTTCTATTTTTTGTATTCACCCAAATGTATTGTAAACACGTGTTTTAGATGTAAAATAATGTGAACTTAACGTTAAAAATATAAAAAGTATGATTAGTTTAATAGAAATGACTTAAGACGATATTTAGCGGATTCATCACCTGTATTTCAAAATTTTTTTACGACCTTTTATATTCACCCAAATGTATTGTAAAGACGTGTTTTAGATGTAAAATTATGTGAACTTAACGATAAAAATATAAAAAGTATGATTAGTTCAATACAAATGACTTTAAACGATATTTAGCGGAATTATCACCATTTATTACCAAATTTTTTCCCAAATTTTTTTTCTATTTTTTGTATTCACCCAAATGTATTGTAAATACGTGTTTTAGATGTAAAATAATGTGAACTTAACGATCAAAATATAAAAAGTATGATTAGTTCAATACAAATGACTTTAAACGATATTTAGCGGAATTATCAGCATTTTTTACCCAATTTTTTCCCAAATTTTTTTTCTATTTTTTATATTCACCCAAATGTATTGTAAATACGTGTTATAGATGTAAAATAATGTGAACTTAACGATAAAAATATAAAACGTATGATTAGTTCAATACAAATGACTTTAAACGATATTTAGCGGAATTATCACCATTTTTTACCAAATTTTTTCCCAAATTTTTTTTCTATTTTTTGTATTCATCCAAATGTATTGTAAATACGTGTTTTAGATGTAAAATAATGTGAACTTAACGATAAAAATATAAAAAGTATGATTAGTTCAATACAAATGACTTTAAACGATATTTAGCGGAATTATCACCATTTTTTACCAAATTTTTTCCCAAATTTTTTTTCTATTTTTTGTATTCACCCAAATGTATTGTAAATACGTGTTTTAGATGTAAAATAATGTGAACTTAACGTTAAAAATATAAAAAGTATGATTAGTTTAATAGAAATGACTTAAGACGATATTTAGCGGATTCATCACCTGTATTTCAAAATTTTTTACGACCTTTTATATTCACCCAAATGTATTGTAAAGACGTGTTTTAGATGTAAAATAATGTGAACTTAACGATAAAAATATAAAAAGTATGATTAGTTCAATACAAATGACTTTAAACGATATTTAGCGGAATTATCACCATTTTTTACCAAATTTTTTTTCTATTTTTTGTATTCACCCAAATGTATTGTAAACACGTGTTTTAGATGTAAAATAATGTGAACTTAACGTTAAAAATATAAAAAGTATGATTAGTTTAATAGAAATGACTTAAGACGATATTTAGCGGATTCATCACCTGTATTTCAAACTTTTTTTACGACATTTTATATTCACCCAAATGTATTGTAAAGACGTGTTTTAGATGTAAAATAATGTGAACTTAACGATAAAAATATAAAAAGTATGATTAGTTCAATACAAATGACTTTAAAATATATTTAGCGGAATTATCACCATTTTTTACCAAATTTTTTCCCAAATTTTTTTTCTATTTTTAGTATTCACCCAAATGTATTGTAAACACGTGTTTTAGATGTAAAATAATGTGAACTTAACGTTAAAAATATAAAAAGTATGATTAGTTTAATAGAAATGACTTAAGACGATATTTAGCGGATTCATCACCTGTATTTCAAAATTTTTTTACGACCTTTTATATTCACCCAAATGTATTGTAAAGACGTGTTTAAGATGTAAAATTATGTGAACTTAACGATAAAAATATAAAAAGTATGATTAGTTCAATACAAATGACTTTAAACGATATTTAGCGGAATTATCACCATTTTTTACCCAATTATTTCCCAAATTTTTTTTCTATTTTTTGTATTCACCCAAATGTATTGTAAATACGTGTTTTAGATGTAAAATAATGTGAACTTAACGATAAAAATATAAAAAGTATGATTAGTTCAATACAAATGACTTTAAACGATATTTAGCGGAATTATCACCATTTTTTACCAAATTTTTTTTCTATTTTTTGTATTCACCCAAATGTATTGTAAACACGTGTTTTAGATGTAAAATAATGTGAACTTAACGTTAAAAATATAAAAAGTATGATTAGTTTAATAGAAATGACTTAAGACGATATTTAGCGGATTCATCACCCGTATTTCAAAATTTTTTTACGACCTTTTATATTCACCCAAATGTATTGTGAAGACGTGTTTTAGATGTAAAATTTTGTGAACTTAACGATAAAAATATAAAAAGTATGATTAGATCAATACAAATGACTTTAAACGATATTTAGCGGAATTATCACCATTTTTTACCAAATTTTTTCCCAAATTTTTTGTATTCACCCAAATGTATTGTAAACACGTGTTTTAGATGTAAAATAATGTGAACTTAACGTTAAAAATATAAAAAGTATGATTAGTTTAATAGAAATGACTTAAGACGATATTTAGCGGATTCATCACCTGTATTTCAAAATTTTTTTACGACCTTTTATATTCACCCAAATGTATTGTAAAGACGTGTTTTAGATGTAAAATAATGTGAACTTAACGTTGAAAATATAAAAAGTATGATTAGTTTAATAGAAATGACTTAAGACGATATTTAGCGGATTCATCACCTGTATTTCAAAATTTTTTTACGACCTTTTATATTCACCCAAATGTATTGTAAAGACGTGTTTTAGATGTAAAATTATGTGAACTTAACGATAAAAATATAAAAAGTATGATTAGTTCAATACAAATGACTTTAAACGATATTTAGCGGAATTATCACCATTTATTACCAAATTTTTTCCCAAATTTTTTTTCTATTTTTTGTATTCACCCAAATGTATTGTAAATACGTGTTTTAGATGTAAAATAATGTGAACTTAACGTTAAAAATATAAAAAGTATGATTAGTTTAATAGAAATGACTTAAGACGATATTTAGCGGATTCATCACCTGTATTTCAAAATTTTTTTACGACCTTTTATATTCACCCAAATGTATTGTAAAGACGTGTTTTAGATGTAAAATAATGTGAACTTAACGATCAAAATATAAAAAGTATGATTAGTTCAATACAAATGACTTTAAACGATATTTAGCGGAATTATCACCATTTTTTACCAAATTTTTTTTCTATTTTTTGTATTCACCCAAATGTATTGTAAACACGTGTTTTAGATGTAAAATAATGTGAACTTAACGTTAAAAATATAAAAAGTATGATTAGTTTAATAGAAATGACTTAAGACGATATTTAGCGGATTCATCACCTGTATTTCAAAATTTTTTTACGACCTTTTATATTCACCCAAATGTATTGTAAAGACGTGTTTTAGATGTAAAATTATGTGAACTTAACGATAAAAATATAAAAAGTATGATTAGTTCAATACAAATGACTTTAAACGATATTTAGCGGAATTATCACCATTTATTACCAAATTTTTTCCCAAATTTTTTTTCTATTTTTTGTATTCACCCAAATGTATTGTAAATACGTGTTTTAGATGTAAAATAATGTGAACTTAACGATCAAAATATAAAAAGTATGATTAGTTCAATACAAATGACTTTAAACGATATTTAGCGGAATTATCAGCATTTTTTACCCAATTTTTTCCCAAATTTTTTTTCTATTTTTTATATTCACCCAAATGTATTGTAAATACGTGTTATAGATGTAAAATAATGTGAACTTAACGATAAAAATATAAAACGTATGATTAGTTCAATACAAATGACTTTAAACGATATTTAGCGGAATTATCACCATTTTTTACCAAATTTTTTCCCAAATTTTTTTTCTATTTTTTGTATTCATCCAAATGTATTGTAAATACGTGTTTTAGATGTAAAATAATGTGAACTTAACGATAAAAATATAAAAAGTATGATTAGTTCAATACAAATGACTTTAAACGATATTTAGCGGAATTATCACCATTTTTTACCAAATTTTTTCCCAAATTTTTTTTCTATTTTTTGTATTCACCCAAATGTATTGTAAATACGTGTTTTAGATGTAAAATAATGTGAACTTAACGATCAAAATATAAAAAGTATGATTAGTTCAATACAAATGACTTTAAACGATATTTAGCGGAATTATCAGCATTTTTTACCCAATTTTTTCCCAAATTTTTTTTCTATTTTTTGTATTCACCCAAATGTATAGTAAACACGTGTTTTAGATGTAAAATAATGTGAACTTAACGTTAAAAATATAAAAAGTATGATTAGTTTAATAGAAATGACTTAAGACGATATTTAGCGGATTCATCACCTGTATTTCAAAATTTTTTACGACCTTTTATATTCACCCAAATGTATTGTAAAGACGTGTTTTAGATGTAAAATAATGTGAACTTAACGATAAAAATATAAATAGTATGATTAGTTCAATACAAATGACTTTAAACGATATTTAGCGGAATTATCACCATTTTTTACCAAATTTTTTTTCTATTTTTTGTATTCACCCAAATGTATTGTAAACACGTGTTTTAGATGTAAAATAATGTGAACTTAACGTTAAAAATATAAAAAGTATGATTAGTTTAATAGAAATGACTTAAGACGATATTTAGCGGATTCATCACCTGTATTTCAAAATTTTTTTACGACCTTTTATATTCACCCAAATGTTTTGTAAAGACGTGTTTTAGATGTAAAATAATGTGAACTTAACGATAAAAATATAAAAAGTATGATTAGTTCAATACAAATGACTTTAAACGATATTTAGCGGAATTATCACCATTTTTTACCAAATTTTTTCCCAAATTTTTTTTCTATTTTTTGTATTCACCCAAATGTATTGTAAATACGTGTTTTAGATGTAAAATAATGTGAACTTAACGATCAAAATATAAAAAGTATGATTAGTTCAATACAAATGACTTTAAACGATATTTAGCGGAATTATCACCATTTTTTACCCAATTTTTTCCCAAATTTTTTTTCTATTTTTTGTATTCACCCAAATGTACTGTAAACACGTGTTTTAGATGTAAAATAATGTGAACTTAACGTTGAAAATATAAAAAGTATGATTAGTTTAATAGAAATGACTTAAGACGATATTTAGCGGATTCATCACCTGTATTTCAAAATTTTTTTACGACCTTTTATATTCACCCAAATGTATTGTAAAGACGTGTTTTAGATGTAAAATTATGTGAACTTAACGATAAAAATATAAAAAGTATGATTAGTTCAATACAAATGACTTTAAACGATATTTAGCGGAATTATCACCATTTATTACCAAATTTTTTCCCAAATTTTTTTTCTATTTTTTGTATTCACCCAAATGTATTGTAAATACGTGTTTTAGATGTAAAATAATGTGAACTTAACGATAAAAATATAAAACGTATGATTAGTTCAATACAAATGACTTTAAACGATATTTAGCGGAATTATCACCATTTTTTACCAAATTTTTTCCCAAATTTTTTTTCTATTTTTTGTATTCATCCAAATGTATTGTAAATACGTGTTTTAGATGTAAAATAATGTGAACTTAACGATAAAAATATAAAAAGTATGATTAGTTCAATACAAATGACTTTAAACGATATTTAGCGGAATTATCACCATTTTTTACCAAATTTTTTTTCTATTTTTTGTATTCACCCAAATGTATTGTAAACACGTGTTTTAGATGTAAAATAATGTGAACTTAACGTTAAAAATATAAAAAGTATGATTAGTTTAATAGAAATGACTTAAGACGATATTTAGCGGATTCATCACCCGTATTTCAAAATTTTTTTACGACCTTTTATATTCACCCAAATGTATTGTGAAGACGTGTTTTAGATGTAAAATTTTGTGAACTTAACGATAAAAATATAAAAAGTATGATTAGATCAATACAAATGACTTTAAACGATATTTAGCGGAATTATCACCATTTTTTACCAAATTTTTTCCCAAATTTTTTGTATTCACCCAAATGTATTGTAAACACGTGTTTTAGATGTAAAATAATGTGAACTTAACGTTAAAAATATAAAAAGTATGATTAGTTTAATAGAAATGACTTAAGACGATATTTAGCGGATTCATCACCTGTATTTCAAAATTTTTTTACGACCTTTTATATTCACCCAAATGTATTGTAAAGACGTGTTTTAGATGTAAAATAATGTGAACTTAACGTTGAAAATATAAAAAGTATGATTAGTTTAATAGAAATGACTTAAGACGATATTTAGCGGATTCATCACCTGTATTTCAAAATTTTTTTACGACCTTTTATATTCACCCAAATGTATTGTAAAGACGTGTTTTAGATGTAAAATTATGTGAACTTAACGATAAAAATATAAAAAGTATGATTAGTTCAATACAAATGACTTTAAACGATATTTAGCGGAATTATCACCATTTATTACCAAATTTTTTCCCAAATTTTTTTTCTATTTTTTGTATTCACCCAAATGTATTGTAAATACGTGTTTTAGATGTAAAATAATGTGAACTTAACGTTAAAAATATAAAAAGTATGATTAGTTTAATAGAAATGACTTAAGACGATATTTAGCGGATTCATCACCTGTATTTCAAAATTTTTTTACGACCTTTTATATTCACCCAAATGTATTGTAAAGACGTGTTTTAGATGTAAAATAATGTGAACTTAACGATCAAAATATAAAAAGTATGATTAGTTCAATACAAATGACTTTAAACGATATTTAGCGGAATTATCACCATTTTTTACCAAATTTTTTTTCTATTTTTTGTATTCACCCAAATGTATTGTAAACACGTGTTTTAGATGTAAAATAATGTGAACTTAACGTTAAAAATATAAAAAGTATGATTAGTTTAATAGAAATGACTTAAGACGATATTTAGCGGATTCATCACCTGTATTTCAAAATTTTTTTACGACCTTTTATATTCACCCAAATGTATTGTAAAGACGTGTTTTAGATGTAAAATTATGTGAACTTAACGATAAAAATATAAAAAGTATGATTAGTTCAATACAAATGACTTTAAACGATATTTAGCGGAATTATCACCATTTATTACCAAATTTTTTCCCAAATTTTTTTTCTATTTTTTGTATTCACCCAAATGTATTGTAAATACGTGTTTTAGATGTAAAATAATGTGAACTTAACGATCAAAATATAAAAAGTATGATTAGTTCAATACAAATGACTTTAAACGATATTTAGCGGAATTATCAGCATTTTTTACCCAATTTTTTCCCAAATTTTTTTTCTATTTTTTATATTCACCCAAATGTATTGTAAATACGTGTTATAGATGTAAAATAATGTGAACTTAACGATAAAAATATAAAACGTATGATTAGTTCAATACAAATGACTTTAAACGATATTTAGCGGAATTATCACCATTTTTTACCAAATTTTTTCCCAAATTTTTTTTCTATTTTTTGTATTCATCCAAATGTATTGTAAATACGTGTTTTAGATGTAAAATAATGTGAACTTAACGATAAAAATATAAAAAGTATGATTAGTTCAATACAAATGACTTTAAACGATATTTAGCGGAATTATCACCATTTTTTACCAAATTTTTTCCCAAATTTTTTTTCTATTTTTTGTATTCACCCAAATGTATTGTAAATACGTGTTTTAGATGTAAAATAATGTGAACTTAACGATCAAAATATAAAAAGTATGATTAGTTCAATACAAATGACTTTAAACGATATTTAGCGGAATTATCAGCATTTTTTACCCAATTTTTTCCCAAATTTTTTTTCTATTTTTTGTATTCACCCAAATGTATTGTAAACACGTGTTTTAGATGTAAAATAATGTGAACTTAACGTTAAAAATATAAAAAGTATGATTAGTTTAATAGAAATGACTTAAGACGATATTTAGCGGATTCATCACCTGTATTTCAAAATTTTTTACGACCTTTTATATTCACCCAAATGTATTGTAAAGACGTGTTTTAGATGTAAAATAATGTGAACTTAACGATAAAAATATAAAAAGTATGATTAGTTCAATACAAATGACTTTAAACGATATTTAGCGGAATTATCACCATTTTTTACCAAATTTTTTTTCTATTTTTTGTATTCACCCAAATGTATTGTAAACACGTGTTTTAGATGTAAAATAATGTGAACTTAACGTTAAAAATATAAAAAGTATGATTAGTTTAATAGAAATGACTTAAGACGATATTTAGCGGATTCATCACCTGTATTTCAAAATTTTTTTACGACCTTTTATATTCACCCAAATGTTTTGTAAAGACGTGTTTTAGATGTAAAATAATGTGAACTTAACGATAAAAATATAAAAAGTATGATTAGTTCAATACAAATGACTTTAAACGATATTTAGCGGAATTATCACCATTTTTTACCAAATTTTTTCCCAAATTTTTTTTCTATTTTTTGTATTCACCCAAATGTATTGTAAATACGTGTTTTAGATGTAAAATAATGTGAACTTAACGATCAAAATATAAAAAGTATGATTAGTTCAATACAAATGACTTTAAACGATATTTAGCGGAATTATCACCATTTTTTACCCAATTTTTTCCCAAATTTTTTTTCTATTTTTTGTATTCACCCAAATGTACTGTAAACACGTGTTTTAGATGTAAAATAATGTGAACTTAACGTTGAAAATATAAAAAGTATGATTAGTTTAATAGAAATGACTTAAGACGATATTTAGCGGATTCATCACCTGTATTTCAAAATTTTTTTACGACCTTTTATATTCACCCAAATGTATTGTAAAGACGTGTTTTAGATGTAAAATTATGTGAACTTAACGATAAAAATATAAAAAGTATGATTAGTTCAATACAAATGACTTTAAACGATATTTAGCGGAATTATCACCATTTATTACCAAATTTTTTCCCAAATTTTTTTTCTATTTTTTGTATTCACCCAAATGTATTGTAAATACGTGTTTTAGATGTAAAATAATGTGAACTTAACGATCAAAATATAAAAAGTATGATTAGTTCAATACAAATGACTTTAAACGATATTTAGCGGAATTATCAGCATTTTTTACCCAATTTTTTCCCAAATTTTTTTTCTATTTTTTATATTCACCCAAATGTATTGTAAATACGTGTTTTAGATGTAAAATAATGTGAACTTAACGATAAAAATATAAAACGTATGATTAGTTCAATACAAATGACTTTAAACGATATTTAGCGGAATTATCACCATTTTTTACCAAATTTTTTCCCAAATTTTTTTTCTATTTTTTGTATTCATCCAAATGTATTGTAAATACGTGTTTTAGATGTAAAATAATGTGAACTTAACGATAAAAATATAAAAAGTATGATTAGTTCAATACAAATGACTTTAAACGATATTTAGCGGAATTATCACCATTTTTTACCAAATTTTTTCCCAAATTTTTTTTCTATTTTTTGTATTCACCCAAATGTATTGTAAATACGTGTTTTAGATGTAAAATAATGTGAACTTAACGATCAAAATATAAAAAGTATGATTAGTTCAATACAAATGACTTTAAACGATATTTAGCGGAATTATCACCATTTTTTACCAAATTTTTTCCCAAATTTTTTTTCTATTTTTTGTATTCACCCAAATGTATTGTAAACACGTGTTTTAGATGTAAAATAATGTGAACTTAACGTTGAAAATATAAAAAGTATGATTAGTTTAATAGAAATGACTTAAGACGATATTTAGCGGATTCATCACCTGTATTTCAAAATTTTTTTACGACCTTTTATATTCACCCAAATGTATTGTAAAGACGTGTTTTAGATGTAAAATTATGTGAACTTAACGATAAAAATATAAAAAGTATGATTAATTCAATACAAATGACTTTAAACGATATTTAGCGGAATTATCACCATTTTTTACCAAATTTTTTCCCAAATTTTTTTTCTATTTTTTGTATTCACCCAAATGTATTGTAAATACGTGTTTTAGATGTAAAATAATGTGAACATAACGATCAAAATATAAAAACTATGATTAGTTCAATACAAATGATTTTAAACGATATTTAGCGGAATTATCAGCATTTTTTACCCAATTTTTTCCCAAATTTTTTTTCTATTTTTTATATTCACCCAAATGTATTGTAAATACGTGTTTTAGATGTAAAATAATGTGAACTTAACGACAAAAATATAAAACGTATGATTAGTTCAATACAAATGACTTTAAACGATATTTAGCGGAATTATCACCATTTTTTACCAAATTTTTTCCCAAATTTTTTTTCTATTTTTTGTATTCATCCAAATGTATTGTAAATACGTGTTTTAGATGTAAAATAATGTGAACTTAACGATAAAAATATAAAAAGTATGATTAAATCAATACAAATGACTTTAAACGATATTTAGCGGAATTATCACCATTTTTTACCCAATTTTTTCCCAAATTTTTTTTCTATTTTTTGTATTCACCCAAATGTATTGTAAACACGTGTTTTAGATGTAAAATAATGTGAACTTAACGTTAAAAATATAAAAAGTATGATTAGTTTAATAGAAATGACTTAAGACGATATTTAGCGGATTCATCACCTGTATTTCAAAATTTTTTTACGACCTTTTATATTCACCCAAATGTATTGTAAAGACGTGTTTTAGATGTAAAATAATGTGAACTTAACGATAAAAATATAAAAAGTATGATTAGTTCAATACAAATGACTTTAAACGATATTTAGCGGAATTATCACCATTTTTAACCCAATTTTTTCCCAAATTATTTTTCTATTTTTTGTATTCACCCAAATGTATTGTAAACACGTGTTTTAGATGTAAAATAATGTGAACTTAACGTTCAAAATATAAAAAGTATGATTAGTTTAATAGAAATGACTTAAGACGATATTTAGCGGATTCATCACCTGTATTTCAAAATTTTTTTACGACCTTTTATATTCACCCAAATGTATTGTAAAGACGTGTTTTAGATGTAAAATTAAGTGAACTTAACGATAAAAATATAAAAAGTATGATTAGTTCAATACAAATGACTTTAAACGATATTTAGCGGAATTATCACCATTTTTTACCAAATTTTTTCCCAAATTTTTTTTCTATTTTTTGTATTCACCCAAATGTATTGTAAATACGTGTTTTAGATGTAAAATAATGTGAACATAACGATAAAAATATAAAAAGTATGATTAGTTCAATACAAATGACTTTAAACGATATTTAGCGGAATTATCACCATTTTTTACCCAATTTTTTCCCAAATTTTTTTTCTATTTTTTGTATTCACCCAAATGTATTGTTAACACGTGTTTTAGATGTAAAATAATGTGAACTTAACGTTAAAAATATAAAAAGTATGATTAGTTTAATAGAAATGACTTAAGACGATATTTAGCGGATTCATCACCTGTATTTCAAAATTTTTTTACGACCTTTTATATTCACCCAAATGTATTGTAAAGACGTGTTTTAGATGTAAAATAATGTGAACTTAACGATAAAAATATAAAAAGTATGATTAGTTCAATACAAATGACTTTAAACGATATTTAGCGGAATTATCAGCATTTTTTACCCAATTTTTTCCCAAATTTTTTTTCTATTTTTTGTATTCACCCAAATGTATTGTAAATACGTGTTTTAGATGTAAAATAATGTGAACTTAACGATAAAAATATAAAAAGTATGATTAGTTCAATACAAATGACTTTAAACGATATTTAGCGGAATTATCACCATTTTTTACCAAATTTTTTTTCTATTTTTTGTATTCACCCAAATGTATTGTAAACACGTGTTTTAGATGTAAAATAATGTGAACTTAACGTTAAAAATATAAAAAGTATGATTAGTTTAATAGAAATGACTTAAGACGATATTGAGCGGATTCAACACCTGTATTTCAAAATTTTTTTACGACCTTTTATATTCACCCAAATGTATTGTAAAGACGTGTTTTAGATGTAAAATAATGTGAACTTAACGATTAAAATATAAAAAGTATGATTAGTTCAATACAAATGACTTTAAACGATATTTAGCGGAATTATCACCATTTTTTACCAAATTTTTTCCCAAATTTTTTTTCTATTTTTTGTATTCACCCAAATGTATTGTAAATACGTGTTTTAGATGTAAAATAATGTGAACATAACGATAAAAATATAAAAAGTATGATTAGTTCAATACAAATGACTTTAAACGATATTTAGCGGAATTATCACCATTTTTTACCCAATTTTTTTTCTATTTTTTGTATTCACCCAAATGTATTGTAAACACGTGTTTTAGATGTAAAATAATGTGAACTTAACGTTAAAAATATAAAAAGTATGATTAGTTTAATAGAAATGACTTAAGACGATATTTAGCGGATTCATCACCTGTATTTCAAAATTTTTTTACGACCTTTTATATTCACCCAAATGTATTGTAAAGACGTGTTTTCGATGTAAAATAATGTGAACTTAACGATCAAAATATAAAAAGTATGATTAGTTCAATACAAATGACTTTAAACGATATTTAGCGGAATTATCACCATTTTTTACCAAATTTTTTTTCTATTTTTTGTATTCACCCAAATGTATTGTAAACACGTGTTTTAGATGTAAAATAATGTGAACTTAACGTTAAAAATATAAAAAGTATGATTAGTTTAATAGAAATGACTTAAGACGATATTTAGCGGATTCATCACCTGTATTTCAAAATTTTTTTACGACCTTTTATATTCACCCAAATGTATTGTAAAGACGTGTTTTAGATGTAAAATTAAGTGAACTTAACGATAAAAATATAAAAAGTATGATTAGTTCAATACAAATGACTTTAAACGATATTTAGCGGAATTATCACCATTTTTTACCAAATTTTTTCCCAAATTTTTTTTCTATTTTTTGTATTCACCCAAATGTATTGTAAATACGTGTTTTAGATGTAAAATAATGTGAACATAACGATAAAAATATAAAAAGTATGATTAGTTCAATACAAATGACTTTAAACGATATTTAGCGGAATTATCACCATTTTTTACCCAATTTTTTCCCAAATTTTTTTTCTATTTTTTGTATTCACCCAAATGTATTGTAAACACGTGTTTTAGATGTAAAATAATGTGAACTTAACGTTAAAAATATAAAAAGTATGATTAGTTTAATAGAAATGACTTAAGACGATATTTAGCGGATTCATCACCTGTATTTCAAAATTTTTTTACGACCTTTTATATTCACCCAAATGTATTGTAAAGACGTGTTTTAGATGTAAAATAATGTGAACTTAACGATAAAAATATAAAAAGTATGATTAGTTCAATACAAATGACTTTAAACGATATTTAGCGGAATTATCAGCATTTTTTACCCAATTTTTTCCCAAATTTTTTTTCTATTTTTTGTATTCACCCAAATGTATTGTAAATACGTGTTTTAGATGTAAAATAATGTGAACTTAACGATAAAAATATAAAAAGTATGATTAGTTCAATACAAATGACTTTAAACGATATTTAGCGGAATTATCACCATTTTTTACCAAATTTTTTTTCTATTTTTTGTATTCACCCAAATGTATTGTAAACACGTGTTTTAGATGTAAAATAATGTGAACTTAACGTTAAAAATATAAAAAGTATGATTAGTTTAATAGAAATGACTTAAGACGATATTGAGCGGATTCAACACCTGTATTTCAAAATTTTTTTACGACCTTTTATATTCACCCAAATGTATTGTAAAGACGTGTTTTAGATGTAAAATAATGTGAACTTAACGATTAAAATATAAAAAGTATGATTAGTTCAATACAAATGACTTTAAACGATATTTAGCGGAATTATCACCATTTTTTACCAAATTTTTTCCCAAATTTTTTTTCTATTTTTTGTATTCACCCAAATGTATTGTAAATACGTGTTTTAGATGTAAAATAATGTGAACATAACGATAAAAATATAAAAAGTATGATTAGTTCAATACAAATGACTTTAAACGATATTTAGCGGAATTATCACCATTTTTTACCCAATTTTTTTTCTATTTTTTGTATTCACCCAAATGTATTGTAAACACGTGTTTTAGATGTAAAATAATGTGAACTTAACGTTAAAAATATAAAAAGTATGATTAGTTTAATAGAAATGACTTAAGACGATATTTAGCGGATTCATCACCTGTATTTCAAAATTTTTTTACGACCTTTTATATTCACCCAAATGTATTGTAAAGACGTGTTTTCGATGTAAAATAATGTGAACTTAACGATCAAAATATAAAAAGTATGATTAGTTCAATACAAATGACTTTAAACGATATTTAGCGGAATTATCACCATTTTTTACCAAATTTTTTTTCTATTTTTTGTATTCACCCAAATGTATTGTAAACACGTGTTTTAGATGTAAAATAATGTGAACTTAACGTTAAAAATATAAAAAGTATGATTAGTTTAATAGAAATGACTTAAGACGATATTTAGCGGATTCATCACCTGTATTTCAAAATTTTTTTACGACCTTTTATATTCACCCAAATGTATTGTAAAGACGTGTTTTAGATGTAAAATTATGTGAACTTAACGATAAAAATATAAAAAGTATGATTAGTTCAATACAAATGACTTTAAACGATATTTAGCGGAATTATCACCATTTTTTACCCAATTTTTTCCCAAATTTTTTTTCTATTTTTTGTATTCACCCAAATGTATTGTAAATACGTGTTTTAGATGTAAAATAATGTGAACTTAACGATAAAAATATAAAAAGTATGATTAGTTTAATAGAAATGACTTAAGACGGTATTTAGCGGATTCATCACCTGTATTTCAAAATTTTTTTACGACCTTTTATATTCACCCAAATGTATTGTAAAGACGTGTTTTAGATGTAAAATAATGTGAACTTAACGATTAAAATATAAAAAGTATGATTAGTTCAATACAAATGACTTTAAACGATATTTAGCGGAATTATCACCATTTTTTACCCAATTTTTTCCCAAATTTTTTTTCTATTTTTTGTATTCACCCAAATGTATTGTAAACACGTGTTTTAGATGTAAAATAATGTGAACTTAACGTTAAAAATATAAAAAGTATGATTAGTTTAATAGAAATGACTTAAGACGATATTTAGCGGATTCATCACCTGTATTTCAAAATTTTTTTACGACCTTTTATATTCACCCAAATGTATTGTAAAGACGTGTTTTAGATGTAAAATAATGTGAACTTAACGATAAAAATATAAAAAGTATGATTAGTTTAATAGAAATGACTTAAGACGGTATTTAGCGGATTCATCACCTGTATTTCAAAATTTTTTTACGACCTTTTATATTCACCCAAATGTATTGTAAAGACGTGTTTTAGATGTAAAATAATGTGAACTTAACGATTAAAATATAAAAAGTATGATTAGTTCAATACAAATGACTTTAAACGATATTTAGCGGAATTATCACCATTTTTTACCCAATTTTTTCCCAAATTTTTTTTCTATTTTTTGTATTCACCCAAATGTATTGTAAACACGTGTTTTAGATGTAAAATAATGTGAACTTAACGTTCAAAATATAAAAAGTATGATTAGTTTAATAGAAATGACTTAAGACGATATTTAGCGGATTCATCACCTGTATTTCAAAATTTTTTTACGACCTTTTATATTCACCCAAATGTATTGTAAAGACGTGTTTTAGATGTAAAATTATGTGAACTTAACGATAAAAATATAAAAAGTATGATTAGTTCAATACAAATGACTTTAAACGATATTTAGCGGAATTATCACCATTTTTTACCCAATTTTTTCCCAAATTTTTTTTCTATTTTTTGTATTCACCCAAATGTATTGTAAATACGTGTTTTAGATGCAAAATAATGTGAACTTAACGATAAAAATATAAAAAGTATGATTAGTTTAATAGAAATGACTTAAGACGGTATTTAGCGGATTCATCACCTGTATTTCAAAATTTTTTTACGACCTTTTATATTCACCCAAATGTATTGTAAAGACGTGTTTTAGATGTAAAATAATGTGAACTTAACGATTAAAATATAAAAAGTATGATTAGTTCAATACAAATGACTTTAAACGATATTTAGCGGAATTATCACCATTTTTTTCCAAATTTTTTCCCAAATTTTTTTTCTATATTTTGTATTCACCCAAATATATTGTAAATACGTGTTTTAGATGTAAAATAATGTGAACTTAACGATAAAAATATAAAAAGTATGATTAGTTCAATACAAATGACTTTAAACGATATTTAGCGGAATTATCACCATTTTTTACCCAATCTTTTCCCAAATTTTTTTTCTATTTTTTGTATTCACCCAAATGTATTGTAAACACGTGTTTTAGATGTAAAATAATGTGAACTTAACGTTAAAAATATAAAATGTATGATTAGTTTAATAGAAATGACTTAAGACGATATTTAGCGGATTCATCACCTGTATTTCAAAATTTTTTACGACCTTTTATATTCACCCAAATGTATTGTAAAGACGTGTTTTAGATGTAAAATAATGTGAACTTAACGATAAAAATATAAAAAGTATGATTAGTTCAATACAAATGACTTTAAACGATATTTAGCGGAATTATCACCATTTTTTACCAAATTTTTTTTCTATTTTTTGTATTCACCCAAATGTATTGTAAACACGTGTTTTAGATGTAAAATAATGTGAACTTAACGTTAAAAATATAAAAAGTATGATTAGTTTAATAGAAATGACTTAAGACGATATTTAGCGGATTCATCACCTGTATTTCAAAATTTTTTTACGACCTTTTATATTCACCCAAATGTTTTGTAAAGACGTGTTTTAGATGTAAAATAATGTGAACTTAACGATAAAAATATAAAAAGTATGATTAGTTCAATACAAATGACTTTAAACGATATTTAGCGGAATTATCACCATTTTTTACCAAATTTTTTCCCAAATTTTTTTTCTATTTTTTGTATTCACCCAAATGTATTGTAAATACGTGTTTTAGATGTAAAATAATGTGAACTTAACGATCAAAATATAAAAAGTATGATTAGTTCAATACAAATGACTTTAAACGATATTTAGCGGAATTATCACCATTTTTTACCCAATTTTTTCCCAAATTTTTTTTCTATTTTTTGTATTCACCCAAATGTATTGTAAACACGTGTTTTAGATGTAAAATAATGTGAACTTAACGTTGAAAATATAAAAAGTATGATTAGTTTAATAGAAATGACTTAAGACGATATTTAGCGGATTCATCACCTGTATTTCAAAATTTTTTTACGACCTTTTATATTCACCCAAATGTATTGTAAAGACGTGTTTTAGATGTAAAATTATGTGAACTTAACGATAAAAATATAAAAAGTATGATTAGTTCAATACAAATGACTTTAAACGATATTTAGCGGAATTATCACCATTTATTACCAAATTTTTTCCCAAATTTTTTTTCTATTTTTTGTATTCACCCAAATGTATTGTAAATACGTGTTTTAGATGTAAAATAATGTGAACTTAACGATCAAAATATAAAAAGTATGATTAGTTCAATACAAATGACTTTAAACGATATTTAGCGGAATTATCAGCATTTTTTACCCAATTTTTTCCCAAATTTTTTTTCTATTTTTTATATTCACCCAAATGTATTGTAAATACGTGTTTTAGATGTAAAATAATGTGAACTTAACGATAAAAATATAAAACGTATGATTAGTTCAATACAAATGACTTTAAACGATATTTAGCGGAATTATCACCATTTTTTACCAAATTTTTTCCCAAATTTTTTTTCTATTTTTTGTATTCATCCAAATGTATTGTAAATACGTGTTTTAGATGTAAAATAATGTGAACTTAACGATAAAAATATAAAAAGTATGATTAGTTCAATACAAATGACTTTAAACGATATTTAGCGGAATTATCACCATTTTTTACCAAATTTTTTCCCAAATTTTTTTTCTATTTTTTGTATTCACCCAAATGTATTGTAAATACGTGTTTTAGATGTAAAATAATGTGAACTTAACGATCAAAATATAAAAAGTATGATTAGTTCAATACAAATGACTTTAAACGATATTTAGCGGAATTATCACCATTTTTTACCCAATTTTTTCCCAAATTTTTTTTCTATTTTTTGTATTCACCCAAATGTATTGTAAACACGTGTTTTAGATGTAAAATAATGTGAACTTAACGTTGAAAATATAAAAAGTATGATTAGTTTAATAGAAATGACTTAAGACGATATTTAACGGATTCATCACCTGTATTTCAAAATTTTTTTACGACCTTTTATATTCACCCAAATGTATTGTAAAGACGTGTTTTAGATGTAAAATTATGTGAACTTAACGATAAAAATATAAAAAGTATGATTAGTTCAATACAAATGACTTTAAACGATATTTAGCGGAATTATCACCATTTTTTACCAAATTTTTTCCCAAATTTTTTTTCTATTTTTTGTATTCACCCAAATGTATTGTAAATACGTGTTTTAGATGTAAAATAATGTGAACTTAACGATCAAAATATAAAAACTATGATTAGTTCAATACAAATGATTTTAAACGATATTTAGCGGAATTATCAGCATTTTTTACCCAATTTTTTCCCAAATTTTTTTTCTATTTTTTATATTCACCCAAATGTATTGTAAATACGTGTTTTAGATGTAAAATAATGTGAACTTAACGACAAAAATATAAAACGTATGATTAGTTCAATACAAATGACTTTAAACGATATTTAGCGGTATTATCACCATTTTTTACCAAATTTTTTCCCAAATTTTTTTTCTATTTTTGTATTCATCCAAATGTATTGTAAATACGTGTTTTAGATGTAAAATAATGTGAACTTAACGATAAAAATATAAAAAGTATGATTAGTTCAATACAAATGACTTTAAACGATATTTAGCGGAATTATCACCATTTTTTACCCAATTTTTTCCCAAATTTTTTTTCTATTTTTTGTATTCACCCAAATGTATTGTAAACACGTGTTTTAGATGTAAAATAATGTGAACTTAACGTTAAAAATATAAAAAGTATGATTAGTTTAATAGAAATGACTTAAGACGATATTTAGCGGATTCATCACCTGTATTTCAAAATTTTTTTACGACCTTTTATATTCACCCAAATGTATTGCAAAGACGTGTTTTAGATGTAAAATAATGTGAACTTAACGATAAAAATATAAAAAGTATGATTAGTTCAATACAAATGACTTTAAACGATATTTAGCGGAATTATCACCATTTTTAACCCAATTTTTTCCCAAATTATTTTTCTATTTTTTGTATTCACCCAAATGTATTGTAAACACGTGTTTTAGATGTAAAATAATGTGAACTTAACGTTCAAAATATAAAAAGTATGATTAGTTTAATAGAAATGACTTAAGACGATATTTAGCGGATTCATCACCTGTATTTCAAAATTTTTTTACGACCTTTTATATTCACCCAAATGTATTGTAAAGACGTGTTTTAGATGTAAAATTAAGTGAACTTAACGATAAAAATATAAAAAGTATGATTAGTTCAATACAAATGACTTTAAACGATATTTAGCGGAATTATCACCATTTTTTACCCAATTTTTTCCCAAATTTTTTTTCTATTTTTTGTATTCACCCAAATGTATTGTAAACACGTGTTTTAGATGTAAAATAATGTGAACTTAACGTTAAAAATATAAAAAGTATGATTAGTTTAATAGAAATGACTTAAGACGATATTTAGCGGATTCATCACCTGTATTTCAAAATTTTTTTACGACCTTTTATATTCACCCAAATGTATTGCAAAGACGTGTTTTAGATGTAAAATAATGTGAACTTAACGATAAAAATATAAAAAGTATGATTAGTTCAATACAAATGACTTTAAACGATATTTAGCGGAATTATCACCATTTTTAACCCAATTTTTTCCCAAATTATTTTTCTATTTTTTGTATTCACCCAAATGTATTGTAAACACGTGTTTTAGATGTAAAATAATGTGAACTTAACGTTCAAAATATAAAAAGTATGATTAGTTTAATAGAAATGACTTAAGACGATATTTAGCGGATTCATCACCTGTATTTCAAAATTTTTTTACGACCTTTTATATTCACCCAAATGTATTGTAAAGACGTGTTTTAGATGTAAAATTAAGTGAACTTAACGATAAAAATATAAAAAGTATGATTAGTTCAATACAAATGACTTTAAACGATATTTAGCGGAATTATCACCATTTTTTACCAAATTTTTTCCCAAATTTTTTTTCTATTTTTTGTATTCACCCAAATGTATTGTAAATACGTGTTTTAGATGTAAAATAATGTGAACATAACGATAAAAATATAAAAAGTATGATTAGTTCAATACAAATGACTTTAAACGATATTTAGCGGAATTATCACCATTTTTTACCCAATTTTTTCCCAAATTTTTTTTCTATTTTTTGTATTCACCCAAATGTATTGTAAACACGTGTTTTAGATGTAAAATAATGTGAACTTAACGTTAAAAATATAAAAAGTATGATTAGTTTAATAGAAATGACTTAAGACGATATTTAGCGGATTCATCACCTGTATTTCAAAATTTTTTTACGACCTTTTATATTCACCCAAATGTATTGTAAAGACGTGTTTTAGATGTAAAATAATGTGAACTTAACGATAAAAATATAAAAAGTATGATTAGTTCAATACAAATGACTTTAAACGATATTTAGCGGAATTATCACCATTTTTTACCAAATTTTTTTTCTATTTTTTGTATTCACCCAAATGTATTGTAAACACGTGTTTTAGATGTAAAATAATGTGAACTTAACGTTAAAAATATAAAAAGTATGATTAGTTTAATAGAAATGACTTAAGACGATATTTAGCGGATTCATCACCTGTATTTCAAAATTTTTTTACGACCTTTTATATTCACCCAAATGTATTGTAAAGACGTGTTTTAGATGTAAAATAATGTGAACTTAACGATCAAAATATAAAAAGTATGATTAGTTCAATACAAATGACTTTAAACGATATTTAGCGGAATTATCACCATTTTTTACCAAATTTTTTTTCTATTTTTTGTATTCACCCAAATGTATTGTAAACACGTGTTTTAGATGTAAAATAATGTGAACTTAACGTTAAAAATATAAAAAGTATGATTAGTTTAATAGAAATGACTTAAGACGATATTTAGCGGATTCATCACCTGTATTTCAAAATTTTTTTACGACCTTTTATATTCACCCAAATGTATTGTAAAGACGTGTTTTAGATGTAAAATAATGTGAACTTAACGATAAAAATATAAAAAGTATGATTAGTTCAATACAAATGACTTTAAACGATATTTAGCGGAATTATCACCATTTTTAACCCAATTTTTTCCCAAATTATTTTTCTATTTTTTGTATTCACCCAAATGTATTGTAAACACGTGTTTTAGATGTAAAATAATGTGAACTTAACGTTCAAAATATAAAAAGTATGATTAGTTTAATAGAAATGACTTAAGACGATATTTAGCGGATTCATCACCTGTATTTCAAAATTTTTTTACGACCTTTTATATTCACCCAAATGTATTGTAAAGACGTGTTTTAGATGTAAAATTAAGTGAACTTAACGATAAAAATATAAAAAGTATGATTAGTTCAATACAAATGACTTTAAACGATATTTAGCGGAATTATCACCATTTTTTACCAAATTTTTTCCCAAATTTTTTTTCTATTTTTTGTATTCACCCAAATGTATTGTAAATACGTGTTTTAGATGTAAAATAATGTGAACATAACGATAAAAATATAAAAAGTATGATTAGTTCAATACAAATGACTTTAAACGATATTTAGCGGAATTATCACCATTTTTTACCCAATTTTTTCCCAAATTTTTTTTCTATTTTTTGTATTCACCCAAATGTATTGTAAACACGTGTTTTAGATGTAAAATAATGTGAACTTAACGTTAAAAATATAAAAAGTATGATTAGTTTAATAGAAATGACTTAAGACGATATTTAGCGGATTCATCACCTGTATTTCAAAATTTTTTTACGACCTTTTATATTCACCCAAATGTATTGTAAAGACGTGTTTTAGATGTAAAATAATGTGAACTTAACGATAAAAATATAAAAAGTATGATTAGTTCAATACAAATGACTTTAAACGATATTTAGCGGAATTATCACCATTTTTTACCAAATTTTTTTTCTATTTTTTGTATTCACCCAAATGTATTGTAAACACGTGTTTTAGATGTAAAATAATGTGAACTTAACGTTAAAAATATAAAAAGTATGATTAGTTTAATAGAAATGACTTAAGACGATATTTAGCGGATTCATCACCTGTATTTCAAAATTTTTTTACGACCTTTTATATTCACCCAAATGTATTGTAAAGACGTGTTTTAGATGTAAAATAATGTGAACTTAACGATCAAAATATAAAAAGTATGATTAGTTCAATACAAATGACTTTAAACGATATTTAGCGGAATTATCACCATTTTTTACCAAATTTTTTTTCTATTTTTTGTATTCACCCAAATGTATTGTAAACACGTGTTTTAGATGTAAAATAATGTGAACTTAACGTTAAAAATATAAAAAGTATGATTAGTTTAATAGAAATGACTTAAGACGATATTTAGCGGATTCATCACCTGTATTTCAAAATTTTTTTACGACCTTTTATATTCACCCAAATGTATTGTAAAGACGTGTTTTAGATGTAAAATTATGTGAACTTAACGATAAAAATATAAAAAGTATGATTAGTTCAATACAAATGACTTTAAACGATATTTAGCGGAATTATCACCATTTTTTACCCAATTTTTTCCCAAATTTTTTTTCTATTTTTTGTATTCACCCAAATGTATTGTAAATACGTGTTTTAGATGTAAAATAATGTGAACTTAACGATAAAAATATAAAAAGTATGATTAGTTTAATAGAAATGACTTAAGACGGTATTTAGCGGATTCATCACCTGTATTTCAAAATTTTTTTACGACCTTTTATATTCACCCAAATGTATTGTAAAGACGTGTTTTAGATGTAAAATAATGTGAACTTAACGATTAAAATATAAAAAGTATGATTAGTTCAATACAAATGACTTTAAACGATATTTAGCGGAATTATCACCATTTTTTACCCAATTTTTTCCCAAATTTTTTTTCTATTTTTTGTATTCACCCAAATGTATTGTAAACACGTGTTTTAGATGTAAAATAATGTGAACTTAACGTTAAAAATATAAAAAGTATGATTAGTTTAATAGAAATGACTTAAGACGATATTTAGCGGATTCATCACCTGTATTTCAAAATTTTTTTACGACCTTTTATATTCACCCAAATGTATTGTAAAGACGTGTTTTAGATGTAAAATAATGTGAACTTAACGATAAAAATATAAAAAGTATGATTAGTTTAATAGAAATGACTTAAGACGGTATTTAGCGGATTCATCACCTGTATTTCAAAATTTTTTTACGACCTTTTATATTCACCCAAATGTATTGTAAAGACGTGTTTTAGATGTAAAATAATGTGAACTTAACGATTAAAATATAAAAAGTATGATTAGTTCAATACAAATGACTTTAAACGATATTTAGCGGAATTATCACCATTTTTTACCCAATTTTTTCCCAAATTTTTTTTCTATTTTTTGTATTCACCCAAATGTATTGTAAACACGTGTTTTAGATGTAAAATAATGTGAACTTAACGTTCAAAATATAAAAAGTATGATTAGTTTAATAGAAATGACTTAAGACGATATTTAGCGGATTCATCACCTGTATTTCAAAATTTTTTTACGACCTTTTATATTCACCCAAATGTATTGTAAAGACGTGTTTTAGATGTAAAATTATGTGAACTTAACGATAAAAATATAAAAAGTATGATTAGTTCAATACAAATGACTTTAAACGATATTTAGCGGAATTATCACCATTTTTTACCCAATTTTTTCCCAAATTTTTTTTCTATTTTTTGTATTCACCCAAATGTATTGTAAATACGTGTTTTAGATGTAAAATAATGTGAACTTAACGATAAAAATATAAAAAGTATGATTAGTTTAATAGAAATGACTTAAGACGGTATTTAGCGGATTCATCACCTGTATTTCAAAATTTTTTTACGACCTTTTATATTCACCCAAATGTATTGTAAAGACGTGTTTTAGATGTAAAATAATGTGAACTTAACGATTAAAATATAAAAAGTATAATTAGTTCAATACAAATGACTTTAAACGATATTTAGCGGAATTATCACCATTTTTTTCCAAATTTTTTCCCAAATTTTTTTTCTATATTTTGTATTCACCCAAATATATTGTAAATACGTGTTTTAGATGTAAAATAATGTGAACTTAACGATAAAAATATAAAAAGTATGATTAGTTCAATACAAATGACTTTAAACGATATTTAGCGGAATTATCACCATTTTTTACCCAATCTTTTCCCAAATTTTTTTTCTATTTTTTGTATTCACCCAAATGTATTGTAAACACGTGTTTTAGATGTAAAATAATGTGAACTTAACGTTAAAAATATAAAATGTATGATTAGTTTAATAGAAATGACTTAAGACGATATTTAGCGGATTCATCACCTGTATTTCAAAATTTTTTACGACCTTTTATATTCACCCAAATGTATTGTAAAGACGTGTTTTAGATGTAAAATAATGTGAACTTAACGATAAAAATATAAAAAGTATGATTAGTTCAATACAAATGACTTTAAACGATATTTAGCGGAATTATCACCATTTTTTACCAAATTTTTTTTCTATTTTTTGTATTCACCCAAATGTATTGTAAACACGTGTTTTAGATGTAAAATAATGTGAACTTAACGTTAAAAATATAAAAAGTATGATTAGTTTAATAGAAATGACTTAAGACGATATTTAGCGGATTCATCACCTGTATTTCAAAATTTTTTTACGACCTTTTATATTCACCCAAATGTTTTGTAAAGACGTGTTTTAGATGTAAAATAATGTGAACTTAACGATAAAAATATAAAAAGTATGATTAGTTCAATACAAATGACTTTAAACGATATTTAGCGGAATTATCACCATTTTTTACCAAATTTTTTCCCAAATTTTTTTTCTATTTTTTGTATTCACCCAAATGTATTGTAAATACGTGTTTTAGATGTAAAATAATGTGAACTTAACGATCAAAATATAAAAAGTATGATTAGTTCAATACAAATGACTTTAAACGATATTTAGCGGAATTATCACCATTTTTTACCCAATTTTTTCCCAAATTTTTTTTCTATTTTTTGTATTCACCCAAATGTATTGTAAACACGTGTTTTAGATGTAAAATAATGTGAACTTAACGTTGAAAATATAAAAAGTATGATTAGTTTAATAGAAATGACTTAAGACGATATTTAGCGGATTCATCACCTGTATTTCAAAATTTTTTTACGACCTTTTATATTCACCCAAATGTATTGTAAAGACGTGTTTTAGATGTAAAATTATGTGAACTTAACGATAAAAATATAAAAAGTATGATTAGTTCAATACAAATGACTTTAAACGATATTTAGCGGAATTATCACCATTTATTACCAAATTTTTTCCCAAATTTTTTTTCTATTTTTTGTATTCACCCAAATGTATTGTAAATACGTGTTTTAGATGTAAAATAATGTGAACTTAACGATCAAAATATAAAAAGTATGATTAGTTCAATACAAATGACTTTAAACGATATTTAGCGGAATTATCAGCATTTTTTACCCAATTTTTTCCCAAATTTTTTTTCTATTTTTTATATTCACCCAAATGTATTGTAAATACGTGTTTTAGATGTAAAATAATGTGAACTTAACGATAAAAATATAAAACGTATGATTAGTTCAATACAAATGACTTTAAACGATATTTAGCGGAATTATCACCATTTTTTACCAAATTTTTTCCCAAATTTTTTTTCTATTTTTTGTATTCATCCAAATGTATTGTAAATACGTGTTTTAGATGTAAAATAATGTGAACTTAACGATAAAAATATAAAAAGTATGATTAGTTCAATACAAATGACTTTAAACGATATTTAGCGGAATTATCACCATTTTTTACCAAATTTTTTCCCAAATTTTTTTTCTATTTTTTGTATTCACCCAAATGTATTGTAAATACGTGTTTTAGATGTAAAATAATGTGAACTTAACGATCAAAATATAAAAAGTATGATTAGTTCAATACAAATGACTTTAAACGATATTTAGCGGAATTATCACCATTTTTTACCCAATTTTTTCCCAAATTTTTTTTCTATTTTTTGTATTCACCCAAATGTATTGTAAACACGTGTTTTAGATGTAAAATAATGTGAACTTAACGTTGAAAATATAAAAAGTATGATTAGTTTAATAGAAATGACTTAAGACGATATTTAACGGATTCATCACCTGTATTTCAAAATTTTTTTACGACCTTTTATATTCACCCAAATGTATTGTAAAGACGTGTTTTAGATGTAAAATTATGTGAACTTAACGATAAAAATATAAAAAGTATGATTAGTTCAATACAAATGACTTTAAACGATATTTAGCGGAATTATCACCATTTTTTACCCAATTTTTTCCCAAATTTTTTTTCTATTTTTTGTATTCACCCAAATGTATTGTAAACACGTGTTTTAGATGTAAAATAATGTGAACTTAACGTTAAAAATATAAAAAGTATGATTAGTTTAATAGAAATGACTTAAGACGATATTTAGCGGATTCATCACCTGTATTTTAAAATTTTTTTACGACCTTTTATATTCACCCAAATGTATTGCAAAGACGTGTTTTAGATGTAAAATAATGTGAACTTAACGATAAAAATATAAAAAGTATGATTAGTTCAATATAAATGACTTTAAACGATATTTAGCGGAATTATCACCATTTTTAACCCAATTTTTTCCCAAATTATTTTTCTATTTTTTGTATTCACCCAAATGTATTGTAAACACGTGTTTTAGATGTAAAATAATGTGAACTTAACGTTCAAAATATAAAAAGTATGATTAGTTTAATAGAAATGACTTAAGACGATATTTAGCGGATTCATCACCTGTATTTCAAAATTTTTTTACGACCTTTTATATTCACCCAAATGTATTGTAAAGACGTGTTTTAGATGTAAAATTAAGTGAACTTAACGATAAAAATATAAAAAGTATGATTAGTTCAATACAAATGACTTTAAACGATATTTAGCGGAATTATCACCATTTTTTACCAAATTTTTTCCCAAATTTTTTTTCTATTTTTTGTATTCACCCAAATGTATTGTAAATACGTGTTTTAGATGTAAAATAATGTGAACATAACGATAAAAATATAAAAAGTATGATTAGTTCAATACAAATGACTTTAAACGATATTTAGCGGAATTATCACCATTTTTTACCCAATTTTTTCCCAAATTTTTTTTCTATTTTTTGTATTCACCCAAATGTATTGTAAACACGTGTTTTAGATGTAAAATAATGTGAACTTAACGTTAAAAATATAAAAAGTATGATTAGTTTAATAGAAATGACTTAAGACGATATTTAGCGGATTCATCACCTGTATTTCAAAATTTTTTTACGACCTTTTATATTCACCCAAATGTATTGTAAAGACGTGTTTTAGATGTAAAATAATGTGAACTTAACGATAAAAATATAAAAAGTATGATTAGTTCAATACAAATGACTTTAAACGATATTTAGCGGAATTATCACCATTTTTTACCAAATTTTTTTTCTATTTTTTGTATTCACCCAAATGTATTGTAAACACGTGTTTTAGATGTAAAATAATGTGAACTTAACGTTAAAAATATAAAAAGTATGATTAGTTTAATAGAAATGACTTAAGACGATATTTAGCGGATTCATCACCTGTATTTCAAAATTTTTTTACGACCTTTTATATTCACCCAAATGTATTGTAAAGACGTGTTTTAGATGTAAAATAATGTGAACTTAACGATCAAAATATAAAAAGTATGATTAGTTCAATACAAATGACTTTAAACGATATTTAGCGGAATTATCACCATTTTTTACCCAATTTTTTCCCAAATTTTTTTTCTATTTTTTGTATTCACCCAAATGTATTGTAAACACGTGTTTTAGATGTAAAATAATGTGAACTTAACGTTAAAAATATAAAAAGTATGATTAGTTTAATAGAAATGACTTAAGACGATATTTAGCGGATTCATCACCTGTATTTCAAAATTTTTTTACGACCTTTTATATTCACCCAAATGTATTGTAAAGACGTGTTTTAGATGTAAAATAATGTGAACTTAACGATAAAAATATAAAAAGTATGATTAGTTCAATACAAATGACTTTAAACGATATTTAGCGGAATTATCACCATTTTTAACCCAATTTTTTCCCAAATTATTTTTCTATTTTTTGTATTCACCCAAATGTATTGTAAACACGTGTTTTAGATGTAAAATAATGTGAACTTAACGTTCAAAATATAAAAAGTATGATTAGTTTAATAGAAATGACTTAAGACGATATTTAGCGGATTCATCACCTGTATTTCAAAATTTTTTTACGACCTTTTATATTCACCCAAATGTATTGTAAAGACGTGTTTTAGATGTAAAATTAAGTGAACTTAACGATAAAAATATAAAAAGTATGATTAGTTCAATACAAATGACTTTAAACGATATTTAGCGGAATTATCACCATTTTTTACCAAATTTTTTCCCAAATTTTTTTTCTATTTTTTGTATTCACCCAAATGTATTGTAAATACGTGTTTTAGATGTAAAATAATGTGAACATAACGATAAAAATATAAAAAGTATGATTAGTTCAATACAAATGACTTTAAACGATATTTAGCGGAATTATCACCATTTTTTACCCAATTTTTTCCCAAATTTTTTTTCTATTTTTTGTATTCACCCAAATGTATTGTAAACACGTGTTTTAGATGTAAAATAATGTGAACTTAACGTTAAAAATATAAAAAGTATGATTAGTTTAATAGAAATGACTTAAGACGATATTTAGCGGATTCATCACCTGTATTTCAAAATTTTTTTACGACCTTTTATATTCACCCAAATGTATTGTAAAGACGTGTTTTAGATGTAAAATAATGTGAACTTAACCATAAAAATATAAAAAGTATGATTAGTTCAATACAAATGACTTTAAACGATATTTAGCGGAATTATCACCATTTTTTACCAAATTTTTTTTCTATTTTTTGTATTCACCCAAATGTATTGTAAACACGTGTTTTAGATGTAAAATAATGTGAACTTAACGTTAAAAATATAAAAAGTATGATTAGTTTAATAGAAATGACTTAAGACGATATTTAGCGGATTCATCACCTGTATTTCAAAATTTTTTTACGACCTTTTATATTCACCCAAATGTATTGTAAAGACGTGTTTTAGATGTAAAATAATGTGAACTTAACGATCAAAATATAAAAAGTATGATTAGTTCAATACAAATGACTTTAAACGATATTTAGCGGAATTATCACCATTTTTTACCAAATTTTTTTTCTATTTTTTGTATTCACCCAAATGTATTGTAAACACGTGTTTTAGATGTAAAATAATGTGAACTTAACGTTAAAAATATAAAAAGTATGATTAGTTTAATAGAAATGACTTAAGACGATATTTAGCGGATTCATCACCTGTATTTCAAAATTTTTTTACGACCTTTTATATTCACCCAAATGTATTGTAAAGACGTGTTTTAGATGTAAAATTATGTGAACTTAACGATAAAAATATAAAAAGTATGATTAGTTCAATACAAATGACTTTAAACGATATTTAGCGGAATTATCACCATTTTTTACCCAATTTTATCCCAAATTTTTTTTCTATTTTTTGTATTCACCCAAATGTATTGTAAATACGTGTTTTAGATGTAAAATAATGTGAACTTAACGATAAAAATATAAAAAGTATGATTAGTTTAATAGAAATGACTTAAGACGGTATTTAGCGGATTCATCACCTGTATTTCAAAATTTTTTTACGACCTTTTATATTCACCCAAATGTATTGTAAAGACGTGTTTTAGATGTCACATAATGTGAACTTAACGATTAAAATATAAAAAGTATGATTAGTTCAATACAAATGACTTTAAACGATATTTAGCGGAATTATCACCATTTTTTACCAAATTTTTTCCCAAATTTTTTTTCTATTTTTTGTATTCACCCAAATGTATTGTAAATACGTGTTTTAGATGTAAAATAATGTGAACATAACGATAAAAATATAAAAAGTATGATTAGTTCAATACAAATGACTTTAAACGATATTTAGCGGAATTATCACCATTTTTTACCCAATTTTTTCCCAAATTTTTTTTCTATTTTTTGTATTCACCCAAATGTATTGTAAACACGTGTTTTAGATGTAAAATAATGTGAACTTAACGTTAAAAATATAAAAAGTATGATTAGTTTAATAGAAATGACTTAAGACGATATTTAGCGGATTCATCACCTGTATTTCAAAATTTTTTTACGACCTTTTATATTCACCCAAATGTATTGTAAAGACGTGTTTTAGATGTAAAATAATGTGAACTTAACGATAAAAATATAAAAAGTATGATTAGTTCAATACAAATGACTTTAAACGATATTTAGCGGAATTATCACCATTTTTTACCAAATTTTTTTTCTATTTTTTGTATTCACCCAAATGTATTGTAAACACGTGTTTTAGATGTAAAATAATGTGAACTTAACGTTAAAAATATAAAAAGTATGATTAGTTTAATAGAAATGACTTAAGACGATATTTAGCGGATTCATCACCTGTATTTCAAAATTTTTTTACGACCTTTTATATTCACCCAAATGTATTGTAAAGACGTGTTTTAGATGTAAAATAATGTGAACTTAACGATCAAAATATAAAAAGTATGATTAGTTCAATACAAATGACTTTAAACGATATTTAGCGGAATTATCACCATTTTTTACCAAATTTTTTTTCTATTTTTTGTATTCACCCAAATGTATTGTAAACACGTGTTTTAGATGTAAAATAATGTGAACTTAACGTTAAAAATATAAAAAGTATGATTAGTTTAATAGAAATGACTTAAGACGATATTTAGCGGATTCATCACCTGTATTTCAAAATTTTTTTACGACCTTTTATATTCACCCAAATGTATTGTAAAGACGTGTTTTAGATGTAAAATAATGTGAACTTAACGATAAAAATATAAAAAGTATGATTAGTTCAATACAAATGACTTTAAACGATATTTAGCGGAATTATCAGCATATTTACCCAATTTTTTCCCAAATTTTTTTTCTATTTTTTGTATTCACCCAAATGTATTGTAAATACGTGTTTTAGATGTAAAATAATGTGAACTTAACGATAAAAATATAAAAAGTATGATTAGTTCAATACAAATGACTTTAAACGATATTTAGCGGAATTATCAGCATTTTTTACCCAATTTTTTCCCAAATTTTTTTTCTATTTTTTGTATTCACCCAAATGTATTGTAAATACGTGTTTTAGATGTAAAATAATGTGAACTTAACGATAAAAATATAAAAAGTATGATTAGTTCAATACAAATGACTTTAAACGATATTTAGCGGAATTATCACCATTTTTTACCAAATTTTTTTTCTATTTTTTGTATTCACCCAAATGTATTGTAAACACGTGTTTTAGATGTAAAATAATGTGAACTTAACGTTAAAAATATAAAAAGTATGATTAGTTTAATAGAAATGACTTAAGACGATATTTAGCGGATTCATCACCTGTATTTCAAAATTTTTTTACGACCTTTTATATTCACCCAAATGTATTGTAAAGACGTGTTTTAGATGTAAAATAATGTGAACTTAACGATCAAAATATAAAAAGTATGATTAGTTCAATACAAATGACTTTAAACGATATTTAGCGGAATTATCAGCATTTTTTACCCAATTTTTTCCCAAATTTTTTTTCTATTTTTTGTATTCACCCAAATGTATTGTAAATACGTGTTTTAGATGTAAAATAATGTGAACTTAACGATAAAAATATAAAAAGTATGATTAGTTCAATACAAATGACTTTAAACGATATTTAGCGGAATTATCACCATTTTATACCAAATTTTTTTTCTATTTTTTGTATTCACCCAAATGTATTGTAAACACGTGTTTTAGATGTAAAATAATGTGAACTTAACGTTAAAAATATAAAAAGTATGATTAGTTTAATAGAAATGACTTAAGACGATATTTAGCGGATTCAACACCTGTATTTCAAAATTTTTTTACGACCTTTTATATTCACCCAAATGTATTGTAAAGACGTGTTTTAGATGTAAAATAATGTGAACTTAACGATTAAAATATAAAAAGTATGATTAGTTCAATACAAATGACTTTAAACGATATTTAGCGGAATTATCACCATTTTTTACCAAATTTTTTCCCAAATTTTTTTTCTATTTTTTGTATTCACCCAAATGTATTGTAAATACGTGTTTTAGATGTAAAATAATGTGAACATAACGATAAAAATATAAAAAGTATGATTAGTTCAATACAAATGACTTTAAACGATATTTAGCGGAATTATCACCATTTTTTACCCAATTTTATCCCAAATTTTTTTTCTATTTTTTGTATTCACCCAAATGTATTGTAAACACGTGTTTTAGATGTAAAATAATGTGAACTTAACGTTAAAAATATAAAAAGTATGATTAGTTCAATACAAATGACTTTAAACGATATTTAGCGGAATTATCACCATTTTTTACCCAATTTTTTTTCTATTTTTTGTATTCACCCAAATGTATTGTAAACACGTGTTTTAGATGTAAAATAATGTGAACTTAACGTTAAAAATATAAAAAGTATGATTAGTTTAATAGAAATGACTTAAGACGATATTTAGCGGATTCATCACCTGTATTTCAAAATTTTTTTACGACCTTTTATATTCACCCAAATGTATTGTAAAGACGTGTTTTCGATGTAAAATAATGTGAACTTAACGATCAAAATATAAAAAGTATGATTAGTTCAATACAAATGACTTTAAACGATATTTAGCGGAATTATCACCATTTTTTACCAAATTTTTTTTCTATTTTTTGTATTCACCCAAATGTATTGTAAACACGTGTTTTAGATGTAAAATAATGTGAACTTAACGTTAAAAATATAAAAAGTATGATTAGTTTAATAGAAATGACTTAAGACGATATTTAGCGGATTCATCACCTGTATTTCAAAATTTTTTTACGACCTTTTATATTCACCCAAATGTATTGTAAAGACGTGTTTTAGATGTAAAATTATGTGAACTTAACGATAAAAATATAAAAAGTATGATTAGTTCAATACAAATGACTTTAAACGATATTTAGCGGAATTATCACCATTTTTTACCCAATTTTTTCCCAAATTTTTTTTCTATTTTTTGTATTCACCCAAATGTATTGTAAATACGTGTTTTAGATGTAAAATAATGTGAACTTAACGATAAAAATATAAAAAGTATGATTAGTTTAATAGAAATGACTTAAGACGGTATTTAGCGGATTCATCACCTGTATTTCAAAATTTTTTTACGACCTTTTATATTCACCCAAATGTATTGTAAAGACGTGTTTTAGATGTAACATAATGTGAACTTAACGATTAAAATATAAAAAGTATGATTAGTTCAATACAAATGACTTTAAACGATATTTAGCGGAATTATCACCATTTTTTACCAAATTTTTTCCCAAATTTTTTTTCTATTTCTTGTATTCACCCAAATGTATTTTAAATACGTGTTTTAGATGTAAAATAATGTGAACATAACGATAAAAATATAAAAAGTATGATTAGTTCAATACAAATGACTTTAAACGATATTTAGCGGAATTATCACCATTTTTTACCCAATTTTTTCCCAAATTTTTTTTCTATTTTTTGTATTCACCCAAATGTATTGTAAACACGTGTTTTAGATGTAAAATAATGTGAACTTAACGTTAAAAATATAAAAAGTATGATTAGTTCAATACAAATGACTTTAAACGATATTTAGCGGAATTATCAGCATTTTTTACCCAATTTTTTCCCAAATTTTTTTTCTATTTTTTGTATTCACCCAAATGTATTGTAAATACGTGTTTTAGATGTAAAATAATGTGAACTTAACGATAAAAATATAAAAAGTATGATTAGTTCAATACAAATGACTTTAAACGATATTTAGCGGAATTATCAGCATTTTTTACCCAATTTTTTCCCAAATTTTTTTTCTATTTTTTGTATTCACCCAAATGTATTGTAAATACGTGTTTTAGATGTAAAATAATGTGAACTTAACGATAAAAATATAAAAAGTATGATTAGTTCAATACAAATGACTTTAAACGATATTTAGCGGAATTATCACCATTTTTTACCAAATTTTTTTTCTATTTTTTGTATTCACCCAAATGTATTGTAAACACGTGTTTTAGATGTAAAATAATGTGAACTTAACGTTAAAAATATAAAAAGTATGATTAGTTTAATAGAAATGACTTAAGACGATATTTAGCGGATTCAACACCTGTATTTCAAAATTTTTTTACGACCTTTTATATTCACCCAAATGTATTGTAAAGACGTGTTTTAGATGTAAAATAATGTGAACTTAACGATTAAAATATAAAAAGTATGATTAGTTCAATACAAATGACTTTAAACGATATTTAGCGGAATTATCACCATTTTTTACCAAATTTTTTCCCAAATTTTTTTTCTATTTTTTGTATTCACCCAAATGTATTGTAAATACGTGTTTTAGATGTAAAATAATGTGAACATAACGATAAAAATATAAAAAGTATGATTAGTTCAATACAAATGACTTTAAACGATATTTAGCGGAATTATCACCATTTTTTACCCAATTTTATCCCAAATTTTTTTTCTATTTTTTGTATTCACCCAAATGTATTGTAAACACGTGTTTTAGATGTAAAATAATGTGAACTTAACGTTAAAAATATAAAAAGTATGATTAGTTCAATACAAATGACTTTAAACGATATTTAGCGGAATTATCACCATTTTTTACCCAATTTTTTTTCTATTTTTTGTATTCACCCAAATGTATTGTAAACACGTGTTTTAGATGTAAAATAATGTGAACTTAACGTTAAAAATATAAAAAGTATGATTAGTTTAATAGAAATGACTTAAGACGATATTTAGCGGATTCATCACCTGTATTTCAAAATTTTTTTACGACCTTTTATATTCACCCAAATGTATTGTAAAGACGTGTTTTCGATGTAAAATAATGTGAACTTAACGATCAAAATATAAAAAGTATGATTAGTTCAATACAAATGACTTTAAACGATATTTAGCGGAATTATCACCATTTTTTACCAAATTTTTTTTCTATTTTTTGTATTCACCCAAATGTATTGTAAACACGTGTTTTAGATGTAAAATAATGTGAACTTAACGTTAAAAATATAAAAAGTATGATTAGTTTAATAGAAATGACTTAAGACGATATTTAGCGGATTCATCACCTGTATTTCAAAATTTTTTTACGACCTTTTATATTCACCCAAATGTATTGTAAAGACGTGTTTTAGATGTAAAATTATGTGAACTTAACGATAAAAATATAAAAAGTATGATTAGTTCAATACAAATGACTTTAAACGATATTTAGCGGAATTATCACCATTTTTTACCCAATTTTTTCCCAAATTTTTTTTCTATTTTTTGTATTCACCCAAATGTATTGTAAATACGTGTTTTAGATGTAAAATAATGTGAACTTAACGATAAAAATATAAAAAGTATGATTAGTTTAATAGAAATGACTTAAGACGATATTTAGCGTATTCATCACCTGTATTTCAAAATTTTTTTACGACCTTTTATATTCACCCAAATGTATTGTAAAGACGTGTTTTCGATGTAAAATAATGTGAACTTAACGATCAAAATATAAAAAGTATGATTAGTTCAATACAAATGACTTTAAACGATATTTAGCGGAATTATCACCATTTTTTACCAAATTTTTTTTCTATTTTTTGTATTCACCCAAATGTATTGTAAACACGAGTTTTAGATGTAAAATAATGTGAACTTAACGTTAAAAATATAAAAAGTATGATTAGTTCAATACAAATGACTTTAAACGATATTTAGCGGAATTATCACCATTTTTTACCAAATTTTTTTTCTATTTTTTGTATTCACCCAAATGTATTGTAAACACGTGTTTTAGATGTAAAATAATGTGAACTTAACGTTAAAAATATAAAAAGTATGATTAGTTTAATAGAAATGACTTAAGACGATATTTAGCGGATTCATCACCTGTATTTCAAAATTTTTTTACGACCTTTTATATTCACCCAAATGTATTGTAAAGACGTGTTTTAGATGTAAAATAATGTGAACTTAACGATAAAAATATAAAAAGTATGATTAGTTCAATACAAATGACTTTAAACGATATTTAGCGGAATTATCAGCATATTTACCCAATTTTTTCCCAAATTTTTTTTCTATTTTTTGTATTCACCCAAATGTATTGTAAATACGTGTTTTAGATGTAAAATAATGTGAACTTAACGATAAAAATATAAAAAGTATGATTAGTTCAATACAAATGACTTTAAACGATATTTAGCGGAATTATCAGCATTTTTTACCCAATTTTTTCCCAAATTTTTTTTCTATTTTTTGTATTCACCCAAATGTATTGTAAATACGTGTTTTAGATGTAAAATAATGTGAACTTAACGATAAAAATATAAAAAGTATGATTAGTTCAATACAAATGACTTTAAACGATATTTAGCGGAATTATCACCATTTTTTACCAAATTTTTTTTCTATTTTTTGTATTCACCCAAATGTATTGTAAACACGTGTTTTAGATGTAAAATAATGTGAACTTAACGTTAAAAATATAAAAAGTATGATTAGTTTAATAGAAATGACTTAAGACGATATTTAGCGGATTCATCACCTGTATTTCAAAATTTTTTTACGACCTTTTATATTCACCCAAATGTATTGTAAAGACGTGTTTTAGATGTAAAATAATGTGAACTTAACGATCAAAATATAAAAAGTATGATTAGTTCAATACAAATGACTTTAAACGATATTTAGCGGAATTATCAGCATTTTTTACCCAATTTTTTCCCAAATTTTTTTTCTATTTTTTGTATTCACCCAAATGTATTGTAAATACGTGTTTTAGATGTAAAATAATGTGAACTTAACGATAAAAATATAAAAAGTATGATTAGTTCAATACAAATGACTTTAAACGATATTTAGCGGAATTATCACCATTTTATACCAAATTTTTTTTCTATTTTTTGTATTCACCCAAATGTATTGTAAACACGTGTTTTAGATGTAAAATAATGTGAACTTAACGTTAAAAATATAAAAAGTATGATTAGTTTAATAGAAATGACTTAAGACGATATTTAGCGGATTCAACACCTGTATTTCAAAATTTTTTTACGACCTTTTATATTCACCCAAATGTATTGTAAAGACGTGTTTTAGATGTAAAATAATGTGAACTTAACGATTAAAATATAAAAAGTATGATTAGTTCAATACAAATGACTTTAAACGATATTTAGCGGAATTATCACCATTTTTTACCAAATTTTTTCCCAAATTTTTTTTCTATTTTTTGTATTCACCCAAATGTATTGTAAATACGTGTTTTAGATGTAAAATAATGTGAACATAACGATAAAAATATAAAAAGTATGATTAGTTCAATACAAATGACTTTAAACGATATTTAGCGGAATTATCACCATTTTTTACCCAATTTTATCCCAAATTTTTTTTCTATTTTTTGTATTCACCCAAATGTATTGTAAACACGTGTTTTAGATGTAAAATAATGTGAACTTAACGTTAAAAATATAAAAAGTATGATTAGTTCAATACAAATGACTTTAAACGATATTTAGCGGAATTATCACCATTTTTTACCCAATTTTTTTTCTATTTTTTGTATTCACCCAAATGTATTGTAAACACGTGTTTTAGATGTAAAATAATGTGAACTTAACGTTAAAAATATAAAAAGTATGATTAGTTTAATAGAAATGACTTAAGACGATATTTAGCGGATTCATCACCTGTATTTCAAAATTTTTTTACGACCTTTTATATTCACCCAAATGTATTGTAAAGACGTGTTTTCGATGTAAAATAATGTGAACTTAACGATCAAAATATAAAAAGTATGATTAGTTCAATACAAATGACTTTAAACGATATTTAGCGGAATTATCACCATTTTTTACCAAATTTTTTTTCTATTTTTTGTATTCACCCAAATGTATTGTAAACACGTGTTTTAGATGTAAAATAATGTGAACTTAACGTTAAAAATATAAAAAGTATGATTAGTTTAATAGAAATGACTTAAGACGATATTTAGCGGATTCATCACCTGTATTTCAAAATTTTTTTACGACCTTTTATATTCACCCAAATGTATTGTAAAGACGTGTTTTAGATGTAAAATTATGTGAACTTAACGATAAAAATATAAAAAGTATGATTAGTTCAATACAAATGACTTTAAACGATATTTAGCGGAATTATCACCATTTTTTACCCAATTTTTTCCCAAATTTTTTTTCTATTTTTTGTATTCACCCAAATGTATTGTAAATACGTGTTTTAGATGTAAAATAATGTGAACTTAACGATAAAAATATAAAAAGTATGATTAGTTTAATAGAAATGACTTAAGACGGTATTTAGCGGATTCATCACCTGTATTTCAAAATTTTTTTACGACCTTTTATATTCACCCAAATGTATTGTAAAGACGTGTTTTAGATGTAACATAATGTGAACTTAACGATTAAAATATAAAAAGTATGATTAGTTCAATACAAATGACTTTAAACGATATTTAGCGGAATTATCACCATTTTTTACCAAATTTTTTCCCAAATTTTTTTTCTATTTCTTGTATTCACCCAAATGTATTGTAAATACGTGTTTTAGATGTAAAATAATGTGAACATAACGATAAAAATATAAAAAGTATGATTAGTTCAATACAAATGACTTTAAACGATATTTAGCGGAATTATCACCATTTTTTACCCAATTTTTTCCCAAATTTTTTTTCTATTTTTTGTATTCACCCAAATGTATTGTAAACACGTGTTTTAGATGTAAAATAATGTGAACTTAACGTTAAAAATATAAAAAGTATGATTAGTTCAATACAAATGACTTTAAACGATATTTAGCGGAATTATCAGCATTTTTTACCCAATTTTTTCCCAAATTTTTTTTCTATTTTTTGTATTCACCCAAATGTATTGTAAATACGTGTTTTAGATGTAAAATAATGTGAACTTAACGATAAAAATATAAAAAGTATGATTAGTTCAATACAAATGACTTTAAACGATATTTAGCGGAATTATCACCATGTTTTACCAAATTTTTTTTCTATTTTTTGTATTCACCCAAATGTATTGTAAACACGTGTTTTAGATGTAAAATAATGTGAACTTAACGTTAAAAATATAAAAAGTATGATTAGTTTAATAGAAATGACTTAAGACGATATTTAGCGGATTCATCACCTGTATTTCAAAATTTTTTTACGACCTTTTATATTCACCCAAATGTATTGTAAAGACGTGTTTTAGATGTAAAATAATGTGAACTTAACGATCAAAATATAAAAAGTATGATTAGTTCAATACAAATGACTTTAAACGATATTTAGCGGAATTATCAGCATTTTTTACCCAATTTTTTCCCAAATTTTTTTTCTATTTTTTGTATTCACCCAAATGTATTGTAAATACGTGTTTTAGATGTAAAATAATGTGAACTTAACGATAAAAATATAAAAAGTATGATTAGTTCAATACAAATGACTTTAAACGATATTTAGCGGAATTATCACCATTTTTTACCAAATTTTTTTTCTATTTTTTGTATTCACCCAAATGTATTGTAAACACGTGTTTTAGATGTAAAATAATGTGAACTTAACGTTAAAAATATAAAAAGTATGATTAGTTTAATAGAAATGACTTAAGACGATATTTAGCGGATTCATCACCTGTATTTCAAAATTTTTTTACGACCTTTTATATTCACCCAAATGTATTGTAAAGACGTGTTTTAGATGTAAAATAATGTGAACTTAACGATTAAAATATAAAAAGTATGATTAGTTCAATACAAATGACTTTAAACGATATTTAGCGGAATTATCACCATTTTTTACCAAATTTTTTCCCAAATTTTTTTTCTATTTTTTGTATTCACCCAAATGTATTGTAAATACGTGTTTTAGATGTAAAATAATGTGAACATAACGATAAAAATATAAAAAGTATGATTAGTTCAATACAAATGACTTTAAACGATATTTAGCGGAATTATCACCATTTTTTACCCAATTTTATCCCAAATTTTTTTTCTATTTTTTGTATTCACCCAAATGTATTGTAAACACGTGTTTTAGATGTAAAATAATGTGAACTTAACGTTAAAAATATAAAAAGTATGATTAGTTCAATACAAATGACTTTAAACGATATTTAGCGGAATTATCACCATTTTTTACCCAATTTTTTTTCTATTTTTTGTATTCACCCAAATGTATTGTAAACACGTGTTTTAGATGTAAAATAATGTGAACTTAACGTTAAAAATATAAAAAGTATGATTAGTTTAATAGAAATGACTTAAGACGATATTTAGCGGATTCATCACCTGTATTTCAAAATTTTTTTACGACCTTTTATATTCACCCAAATGTATTGTAAAGACGTGTTTTAGATGTAAAATAATGTGAACTTAACGATCAAAATATAAAAAGTATGATTAGTTCAATACAAATGACTTTAAACGATATTTAGCGGAATTATCACCATTTTTTACCAAATTTTTTTTCTATTTTTTGTATTCACCCAAATGTATTGTAAACACGTGTTTTAGATGTAAAATAATGTGAACTTAACGATCAAAATATAAAAAGTATGATTAGTTCAATACAAATGACTTTAAACGATATTTAGCGGAATTATCACCATTTTTTACCAAATTTTTTCCCAAATTTTTTTTCTATTTCTTGTATTCACCCAAATGTATTGTAAATACGTGTTTTAGATGTAAAATAATGTGAACATAACGATAAAAATATAAAAAGTATGATTAGTTCAATACAAATGACTTTAAACGATATTTAGCGGAATTATCACCATTTTTTACCCAATTTTTTCCCAAATTTTTTTTCTATTTTTTGTATTCACCCAAATGTATTGTAAACACGTGTTTTAGATGTAAAATAATGTGAACTTAACGTTAAAAATATAAAAAGTATGATTAGTTCAATACAAATGACTTTAAACGATATTTAGCGGAATTATCAGCATTTTTTACCCAATTTTTTCCCAAATTTTTTTTCTATTTTTTGTATTCACCCAAATGTATTGTAAATACGTGTTTTAGATGTAAAATAATGTGAACTTAACGATAAAAATATAAAAAGTATGATTAGTTCAATACAAATGACTTTAAACGATATTTAGCGGAATTATCAGCATTTTTTACCCAATTTTTTCCCAAATTTTTTTTCTATTTTTTGTATTCACCCAAATGTATTGTAAATACGTGTTTTAGATGTAAAATAATGTGAACTTAACGATAAAAATATAAAAAGTATGATTAGTTCAATACAAATGACTTTAAACGATATTTAGCGGAATTATCACCATTTTTTACCAAATTTTTTTTCTATTTTTTGTATTCACCCAAATGTATTGTAAACACGTGTTTTAGATGTAAAATAATGTGAACTTAACGTTAAAAATATAAAAAGTATGATTAGTTTAATAGAAATGACTTAAGACGATATTTAGCGGATTCAACACCTGTATTTCAAAATTTTTTTACGACCTTTTATATTCACCCAAATGTATTGTAAAGACGTGTTTTAGATGTAAAATAATGTGAACTTAACGATTAAAATATAAAAAGTATGATTAGTTCAATACAAATGACTTTAAACGATATTTAGCGGAATTATCACCATTTTTTACCAAATTTTTTCCCAAATTTTTTTTCTATTTTTTGTATTCACCCAAATGTATTGTAAATACGTGTTTTAGATGTAAAATAATGTGAACATAACGATAAAAATATAAAAAGTATGATTAGTTCAATACAAATGACTTTAAACGATATTTAGCGGAATTATCACCATTTTTTACCCAATTTTATCCCAAATTTTTTTTCTATTTTTTGTATTCACCCAAATGTATTGTAAACACGTGTTTTAGATGTAAAATAATGTGAACTTAACGTTAAAAATATAAAAAGTATGATTAGTTCAATACAAATGACTTTAAACGATATTTAGCGGAATTATCACCATTTTTTACCCAATTTTTTTTCTATTTTTTGTATTCACCCAAATGTATTGTAAACACGTGTTTTAGATGTAAAATAATGTGAACTTAACGTTAAAAATATAAAAAGTATGATTAGTTTAATAGAAATGACTTAAGACGATATTTAGCGGATTCATCACCTGTATTTCAAAATTTTTTTACGACCTTTTATATTCACCCAAATGTATTGTAAAGACGTGTTTTCGATGTAAAATAATGTGAACTTAACGATCAAAATATAAAAAGTATGATTAGTTCAATACAAATGACTTTAAACGATATTTAGCGGAATTATCACCATTTTTTACCAAATTTTTTTTCTATTTTTTGTATTCACCCAAATGTATTGTAAACACGTGTTTTAGATGTAAAATAATGTGAACTTAACGTTAAAAATATAAAAAGTATGATTAGTTTAATAGAAATGACTTAAGACGATATTTAGCGGATTCATCACCTGTATTTCAAAATTTTTTTACGACCTTTTATATTCACCCAAATGTATTGTAAAGACGTGTTTTAGATGTAAAATTATGTGAACTTAACGATAAAAATATAAAAAGTATGATTAGTTCAATACAAATGACTTTAAACGATATTTAGCGGAATTATCACCATTTTTTACCCAATTTTTTCCCAAATTTTTTTTCTATTTTTTGTATTCACCCAAATGTATTGTAAATACGTGTTTTAGATGTAAAATAATGTGAACTTAACGATAAAAATATAAAAAGTATGATTAGTTTAATAGAAATGACTTAAGACGATATTTAGCGTATTCATCACCTGTATTTCAAAATTTTTTTACGACCTTTTATATTCACCCAAATGTATTGTAAAGACGTGTTTTCGATGTAAAATAATGTGAACTTAACGATCAAAATATAAAAAGTATGATTAGTTCAATACAAATGACTTTAAACGATATTTAGCGGAATTATCACCATTTTTTACCAAATTTTTTTTCTATTTTTTGTATTCACCCAAATGTATTGTAAACACGAGTTTTAGATGTAAAATAATGTGAACTTAACGTTAAAAATATAAAAAGTATGATTAGTTCAATACAAATGACTTTAAACGATATTTAGCGGAATTATCACCATTTTTTACCAAATTTTTTTTCTATTTTTTGTATTCACCCAAATGTATTGTAAACACGTGTTTTAGATGTAAAATAATGTGAACTTAACGTTAAAAATATAAAAAGTATGATTAGTTTAATAGAAATGACTTAAGACGATATTTAGCGGATTCATCACCTGTATTTCAAAATTTTTTTACGACCTTTTATATTCACCCAAATGTATTGTAAAGACGTGTTTTAGATGTAAAATAATGTGAACTTAACGATAAAAATATAAAAAGTATGATTAGTTCAATACAAATGACTTTAAACGATATTTAGCGGAATTATCAGCATATTTACCCAATTTTTTCCCAAATTTTTTTTCTATTTTTTGTATTCACCCAAATGTATTGTAAATACGTGTTTTAGATGTAAAATAATGTGAACTTAACGATAAAAATATAAAAAGTATGATTAGTTCAATACAAATGACTTTAAACGATATTTAGCGGAATTATCAGCATTTTTTACCCAATTTTTTCCCAAATTTTTTTTCTATTTTTTGTATTCACCCAAATGTATTGTAAATACGTGTTTTAGATGTAAAATAATGTGAACTTAACGATAAAAATATAAAAAGTATGATTAGTTCAATACAAATGACTTTAAACGATATTTAGCGGAATTATCACCATTTTTTACCAAATTTTTTTTCTATTTTTTGTATTCACCCAAATGTATTGTAAACACGTGTTTTAGATGTAAAATAATGTGAACTTAACGTTAAAAATATAAAAAGTATGATTAGTTTAATAGAAATGACTTAAGACGATATTTAGCGGATTCATCACCTGTATTTCAAAATTTTTTTACGACCTTTTATATTCACCCAAATGTATTGTAAAGACGTGTTTTAGATGTAAAATAATGTGAACTTAACGATCAAAATATAAAAAGTATGATTAGTTCAATACAAATGACTTTAAACGATATTTAGCGGAATTATCAGCATTTTTTACCCAATTTTTTCCCAAATTTTTTTTCTATTTTTTGTATTCACCCAAATGTATTGTAAATACGTGTTTTAGATGTAAAATAATGTGAACTTAACGATAAAAATATAAAAAGTATGATTAGTTCAATACAAATGACTTTAAACGATATTTAGCGGAATTATCACCATTTTATACCAAATTTTTTTTCTATTTTTTGTATTCACCCAAATGTATTGTAAACACGTGTTTTAGATGTAAAATAATGTGAACTTAACGTTAAAAATATAAAAAGTATGATTAGTTTAATAGAAATGACTTAAGACGATATTTAGCGGATTCAACACCTGTATTTCAAAATTTTTTTACGACCTTTTATATTCACCCAAATGTATTGTAAAGACGTGTTTTAGATGTAAAATAATGTGAACTTAACGATTAAAATATAAAAAGTATGATTAGTTCAATACAAATGACTTTAAACGATATTTAGCGGAATTATCACCATTTTTTACCAAATTTTTTCCCAAATTTTTTTTCTATTTTTTGTATTCACCCAAATGTATTGTAAATACGTGTTTTAGATGTAAAATAATGTGAACATAACGATAAAAATATAAAAAGTATGATTAGTTCAATACAAATGACTTTAAACGATATTTAGCGGAATTATCACCATTTTTTACCCAATTTTATCCCAAATTTTTTTTCTATTTTTTGTATTCACCCAAATGTATTGTAAACACGTGTTTTAGATGTAAAATAATGTGAACTTAACGTTAAAAATATAAAAAGTATGATTAGTTCAATACAAATGACTTTAAACGATATTTAGCGGAATTATCACCATTTTTTACCCAATTTTTTTTCTATTTTTTGTATTCACCCAAATGTATTGTAAACACGTGTTTTAGATGTAAAATAATGTGAACTTAACGTTAAAAATATAAAAAGTATGATTAGTTTAATAGAAATGACTTAAGACGATATTTAGCGGATTCATCACCTGTATTTCAAAATTTTTTTACGACCTTTTATATTCACCCAAATGTATTGTAAAGACGTGTTTTCGATGTAAAATAATGTGAACTTAACGATCAAAATATAAAAAGTATGATTAGTTCAATACAAATGACTTTAAACGATATTTAGCGGAATTATCACCATTTTTTACCAAATTTTTTTTCTATTTTTTGTATTCACCCAAATGTATTGTAAACACGTGTTTTAGATGTAAAATAATGTGAACTTAACGTTAAAAATATAAAAAGTATGATTAGTTTAATAGAAATGACTTAAGACGATATTTAGCGGATTCATCACCTGTATTTCAAAATTTTTTTACGACCTTTTATATTCACCCAAATGTATTGTAAAGACGTGTTTTAGATGTAAAATTATGTGAACTTAACGATAAAAATATAAAAAGTATGATTAGTTCAATACAAATGACTTTAAACGATATTTAGCGGAATTATCACCATTTTTTACCCAATTTTTTCCCAAATTTTTTTTCTATTTTTTGTATTCACCCAAATGTATTGTAAATACGTGTTTTAGATGTAAAATAATGTGAACTTAACGATAAAAATATAAAAAGTATGATTAGTTTAATAGAAATGACTTAAGACGGTATTTAGCGGATTCATCACCTGTATTTCAAAATTTTTTTACGACCTTTTATATTCACCCAAATGTATTGTAAAGACGTGTTTTAGATGTAACATAATGTGAACTTAACGATTAAAATATAAAAAGTATGATTAGTTCAATACAAATGACTTTAAACGATATTTAGCGGAATTATCACCATTTTTTACCAAATTTTTTCCCAAATTTTTTTTCTATTTCTTGTATTCACCCAAATGTATTGTAAATACGTGTTTTAGATGTAAAATAATGTGAACATAACGATAAAAATATAAAAAGTATGATTAGTTCAATACAAATGACTTTAAACGATATTTAGCGGAATTATCACCATTTTTTACCCAATTTTTTCCCAAATTTTTTTTCTATTTTTTGTATTCACCCAAATGTATTGTAAACACGTGTTTTAGATGTAAAATAATGTGAACTTAACGTTAAAAATATAAAAAGTATGATTAGTTCAATACAAATGACTTTAAACGATATTTAGCGGAATTATCAGCATTTTTTACCCAATTTTTTCCCAAATTTTTTTTCTATTTTTTGTATTCACCCAAATGTATTGTAAATACGTGTTTTAGATGTAAAATAATGTGAACTTAACGATAAAAATATAAAAAGTATGATTAGTTCAATACAAATGACTTTAAACGATATTTAGCGGAATTATCACCATGTTTTACCAAATTTTTTTTCTATTTTTTGTATTCACCCAAATGTATTGTAAACACGTGTTTTAGATGTAAAATAATGTGAACTTAACGTTAAAAATATAAAAAGTATGATTAGTTTAATAGAAATGACTTAAGACGATATTTAGCGGATTCATCACCTGTATTTCAAAATTTTTTTACGACCTTTTATATTCACCCAAATGTATTGTAAAGACGTGTTTTAGATGTAAAATAATGTGAACTTAACGATCAAAATATAAAAAGTATGATTAGTTCAATACAAATGACTTTAAACGATATTTAGCGGAATTATCAGCATTTTTTACCCAATTTTTTCCCAAATTTTTTTTCTATTTTTTGTATTCACCCAAATGTATTGTAAATACGTGTTTTAGATGTAAAATAATGTGAACTTAACGATAAAAATATAAAAAGTATGATTAGTTCAATACAAATGACTTTAAACGATATTTAGCGGAATTATCACCATTTTTTACCAAATTTTTTTTCTATTTTTTGTATTCACCCAAATGTATTGTAAACACGTGTTTTAGATGTAAAATAATGTGAACTTAACGTTAAAAATATAAAAAGTATGATTAGTTTAATAGAAATGACTTAAGACGATATTTAGCGGATTCATCACCTGTATTTCAAAATTTTTTTACGACCTTTTATATTCACCCAAATGTATTGTAAAGACGTGTTTTAGATGTAAAATAATGTGAACTTAACGATTAAAATATAAAAAGTATGATTAGTTCAATACAAATGACTTTAAACGATATTTAGCGGAATTATCACCATTTTTTACCAAATTTTTTCCCAAATTTTTTTTCTATTTTTTGTATTCACCCAAATGTATTGTAAATACGTGTTTTAGATGTAAAATAATGTGAACATAACGATAAAAATATAAAAAGTATGATTAGTTCAATACAAATGACTTTAAACGATATTTAGCGGAATTATCACCATTTTTTACCCAATTTTATCCCAAATTTTTTTTCTATTTTTTGTATTCACCCAAATGTATTGTAAACACGTGTTTTAGATGTAAAATAATGTGAACTTAACGTTAAAAATATAAAAAGTATGATTAGTTCAATACAAATGACTTTAAACGATATTTAGCGGAATTATCACCATTTTTTACCCAATTTTTTTTCTATTTTTTGTATTCACCCAAATGTATTGTAAACACGTGTTTTAGATGTAAAATAATGTGAACTTAACGTTAAAAATATAAAAAGTATGATTAGTTTAATAGAAATGACTTAAGACGATATTTAGCGGATTCATCACCTGTATTTCAAAATTTTTTTACGACCTTTTATATTCACCCAAATGTATTGTAAAGACGTGTTTTAGATGTAAAATAATGTGAACTTAACGATCAAAATATAAAAAGTATGATTAGTTCAATACAAATGACTTTAAACGATATTTAGCGGAATTATCACCATTTTTTACCAAATTTTTTTTCTATTTTTTGTATTCACCCAAATGTATTGTAAACACGTGTTTTAGATGTAAAATAATGTGAACTTAACGTTAAAAATATAAAAAGTATGATTAGTTTAATAGAAATGACTTAAGACGGTATTTAGCGGATTCATCACCTGTATTTCAAAATTTTTTTACGACCTTTTATATTCACCCAAATGTATTGTAAAGACGTGTTTTAGATGTAACATAATGTGAACTTAACGATTAAAATATAAAAAGTATGATTAGTTCAATACAAATGACTTTAAACGATATTTAGCGGAATTATCACCATTTTTTACCAAATTTTTTCCCAAATTTTTTTTCTATTTTTTGTATTCACCCAAATGTATTGTAAATACGTGTTTTAGATGTAAAATAATGTGAACATAACGATAAAAATATAAAAAGTATGATTAGTTCAATACAAATGACTTTAAACGATATTTAGCGGAATTATCACCATTTTTTACCCAATTTTTTCCCAAATTTTTTTTCTATTTTTTGTATTCACCCAAATGTATTGTAAACACGTGTTTTAGATGTAAAATAATGTGAACTTAACGTTAAAAATATAAAAAGTATGATTAGTTTAATAGAAATGACTTAAGACGATATTTAGCGGATTCATCACCAGTATTTCAAAATTTTTTTACGACCTTTTATATTCACCCAAATGTATTGTAAAGACGTGTTTTAGATGTAAAATAATGTGAACTTAACGATAAAAATATAAAAAGTATGATTAGTTCAATACAAATGACTTTAAACGATATTTAGCGGAATTATCAGCATATTTACCCAATTTTTTCCCAAATTTTTTTTCTATTTTTTGTATTCACCCAAATGTATTGTAAATACGTGTTTTAGATGTAAAATAATGTGAACTTAACGATAAAAATATAAAAAGTATGATTAGTTCAATACAAATGACTTTAAACGATATTTAGCGGAATTATCAGCAATTTTTTACCCAATTTTTTCCCAAATTTTTTTTCTATTTTTTGTATTCACCCAAATGTATTGTAAATACGTGTTTTAGATGTAAAATAATGTGAACTTAACGATAAAAATATAAAAAGTATGATTAGTTCAATACAAATGACTTTAAACGATATTTAGCGGAATTATCACCATTTTTTACCAAATTTTTTTTCTATTTTTTGTATTCACCCAAATGTATTGTAAACACGTGTTTTAGATGTAAAATAATGTGAACTTAACGTTAAAAATATAAAAAGTATGATTAGTTTAATAGAAATGACTTAAGACGATATTTAGCGGATTCATCACCTGTATTTCAAAATTTTTTTACGACCTTTTATATTCACCCAAATGTATTGTAAAGACGTGTTTTAGATGTAAAATAATGTGAACTTAACGATCAAAATATAAAAAGTATGATTAGTTCAATACAAATGACTTTAAACGATATTTAGCGGAATTATCAGCATTTTTTACCCAATTTTTTCCCAAATTTTTTTTCTATTTTTTGTATTCACCCAAATGTATTGTAAATACGTGTTTTAGATGTAAAATAATGTGAACTTAACGATAAAAATATAAAAAGTATGATTAGTTCAATACAAATGACTTTAAACGATATTTAGCGGAATTATCACCATTTTTTACCAAATTTTTTTTCTATTTTTTGTATTCACCCAAATGTATTGTAAACACGTGTTTTAGATGTAAAATAATGTGAACTTAACGTTAAAAATATAAAAAGTATGATTAGTTTAATAGAAATGACTTAAGACGATATTTAGCGGATTCATCACCTGTATTTCAAAATTTTTTTACGACCTTTTATATTCACCCAAATGTATTGTAAAGACGTGTTTTAGATGTAAAATAATGTGAACTTAACGATTCAAATATAAAAAGTATGATTAGTTCAATACAAATGACTTTAAACGATATTTAGCGGAATTATCACCATTTTTTACCAAATTTTTTCCCAAATTTTTTTTCTATTTTTTGTATTCACCCAAATGTATTGTAAATACGTGTTTTAGATGTAAAATAATGTGAACATAACGATAAAAATATAAAAAGTATGATTAGTTCAATACAAATGACTTTAAACGATATTTAGCGGAATTATCACCATTTTTTACCCAATTTTTTCCCAAATTTTTTTTCTATTTTTTGTATTCACCCAAATGTATTGTAAACACGTGTTTTAGATGTAAAATAAAGTGAACTTAACGTTAAAAATATAAAAAGTATGATTAGTTTAATAGAAATGACTTAAGACGATATTTAGCGGATTCATCACCTGTATTTCAAAATTTTTTTACGACCTTTTATATTCACCCAAATGTATTGTAAAGACGTGTTTTAGATGTAAAATAATGTGAACTTAACGATAAAAATATAAAAAGTATGATTAGTTCAATACAAATGACTTTAAACGATATTTAGCGGAATTATCACCATTTTTTACCAAATTTTTTTTCTATTTTTTGTATTCACCCAAATGTATTGTAAACACGTGTTTTAGATGTAAAATAATGTGAACTTAACGTTAAAAATATAAAAAGTATGATTAGTTTAATAGAAATGACTTAAGACGATATTTAGCGGATTCATCACCTGTATTTCAAAATTTTTTTACGACCTTTTATATTCACCCAAATGTATTGTAAAGACGTGTTTTAGATGTAAAATAATGTGAACTTAACGATCAAAATATAAAAAGTATGATTAGTTCAATACAAATGACTTTAAACGATATTTAGTGGAATTATCACAATTTTTTACCAAATTTTTTTTCTATTTTTTGTATTCACCAAATGTATTGTAAACACGTGTTTTAGATGTAAAATAATGTGAACTTAACGTTGAAAATATAAAAAGTATGATTAGTTTAATAGAAATGACTTAAGACGATATTTAGCGGATTCATCACCTGTATTTCAAAATTTTTTTAAGACCTTTTATATTCTCCCAAATGTATTGTAAAGACGTGTTTTAGATGTAAAATAATGTGAACTTAACGATCAAAATATAAAAAGTATGATTAGTTCAATACAAATGACTTTAAACGATATTTAGCGGAATTATCAGCATTTTTTACCCAATTTTTTCCCAAATTTTTTTTCTATTTTTTGTATTCACCCAAATGTATTGTAAATACGTGTTTTAGATGTAAAATAATGTGAACTTAACGATAAAAATATAAAACGTATGATTAGTTCAATACAAATGACTTTAAACGATATTTAGCGGAATTATCACCATTTTTTACCAAATTTTTTCCCAAATTTTTTTTCTATTTTTTGTATTCATCCAAATGTATTGTAAATACGTGTTTTAGATGTAAAATAATGTGAACTTAACGATAAAAATATAAAAAGTATGATTAGTTCAATACAAATGACTTTAAACGATATTTAGCGGAATTATCACCATTTTTTACCAAATTTTTTCCCAAATTTTTTTTCTATTTTTTGTATTCACCCAAATGTATTGTAAATACGTGTTTTAGATGTAAAATAATGTGAACTTAACGATCAAAATATAAAAAGTATGATTAGTTCAATACAAATGACTTTAAACGATATTTAGCGGAATTATCACCATTTTTTACCCAATTTTTTCCCAAATTTTTTTTCTATTTTTTGTATTCACCCAAATGTATTGTAAACACGTGTTTTAGATGTAAAATAATGTGAACTTAACGTTGAAAATATAAAAAGTATGATTAGTTTAATAGAAATGACTTAAGACGATATTTAACGGATTCATCACCTGTATTTCAAAATTTTTTTACGACCTTTTATATTCACCCAAATGTATTGTAAAGACGTGTTTTAGATGTAAAATTATGTGAACTTAACGATAAAAATATAAAAAGTATGATTAGTTTAATAGAAATGACTTAAGACGATATTTAGCGGATTCATCACCTGTATTTCAAAATTTTTTTACGACCTTTTATATTCACCCAAATGTATTGTAAAGACGTGTTTTAGATGTAAAATAATGTGAACTTAACGATTAAAATATAAAAAGTATGATTAGTTCAATACAAATGACTTTAAACGATATTTAGCGGAATTATCACCATTTTTTACCAAATTTTTTCCCAAATTTTTTTTCTATTTTTTGTATTCACCCAAATGTATTGTAAATACGTGTTTTAGATGTAAAATAATGTGAACATAACGATAAAAATATAAAAAGTATGATTAGTTCAATACAAATGACTTTAAACGATATTTAGCGGAATTATCACCATTTTTTACCCAATTTTTTCCCAAATTTTTTTTCTATTTTTTGTATTCACCCAAATGTATTGTAAACACGTGTTTTAGATGTAAAATAAAGTGAACTTAACGTTAAAAATATAAAAAGTATGATTAGTTTAATAGAAATGACTTAAGACGATATTTAGCGGATTCATCACCTGTATTTCAAAATTTTTTTACGACCTTTTATATTCACCCAAATGTATTGTAAAGACGTGTTTTAGATGTAAAATAATGTGAACTTAACGATAAAAATATAAAAAGTATGATTAGTTCAATACAAATGACTTTAAACGATATTTAGCGGAATTATCACCATTTTTTACCAAATTTTTTTTCTATTTTTTGTATTCACCCAAATGTATTGTAAACACGTGTTTTAGATGTAAAATAATGTGAACTTAACGTTAAAAATATAAAAAGTATGATTAGTTTAATAGAAATGACTTAAGACGATATTTAGCGGATTCATCACCTGTATTTCAAAATTTTTTTACGACATTTTATATTCACCCAAATGTATTGTAAAGACGTGTTTTAGATGTAAAATAATGTGAACTTAACGATCAAAATATAAAAAGTATGATTAGTTCAATACAAATGACTTTAAACGATATTTAGTGGAATTATCACAATTTTTTACCAAATTTTTTTTCTATTTTTTGTATTCACCAAATGTATTGTAAACACGTGTTTTAGATGTAAAATAATGTGAACTTAACGTTGAAAATATAAAAAGTATGATTAGTTTAATAGAAATGACTTAAGACGATATTTAGCGGATTCATCACCTGTATTTCAAAATTTTTTTAAGACCTTTTATATTCTCCCAAATGTATTGTAAAGACGTGTTTTAGATGTAAAATAATGTGAACTTAACGATCAAAATATAAAAAGTATGATTAGTTCAATACAAATGACTTTAAACGATATTTAGCGGAATTATCAGCATTTTTTACCCAATTTTTTCCCAAATTTTTTTTCTATTTTTTGTATTCACCCAAATGTATTGTAAATACGTGTTTTAGATGTAAAATAATGTGAACTTAACGATAAAAATATAAAACGTATGATTAGTTCAATACAAATGACTTTAAACGATATTTAGCGGAATTATCACCATTTTTTACCAAATTTTTTCCCAAATTTTTTTTCTATTTTTTGTATTCATCCAAATGTATTGTAAATACGTGTTTTAGATGTAAAATAATGTGAACTTAACGATAAAAATATAAAAAGTATGATTAGTTCAATACAAATGACTTTAAACGATATTTAGCGGAATTATCACCATTTTTTACCAAATTTTTTCCCAAATTTTTTTTCTATTTTTTGTATTCACCCAAATGTATTGTAAATACGTGTTTTAGATGTAAAATAATGTGAACTTAACGATCAAAATATAAAAAGTATGATTAGTTCAATACAAATGACTTTAAACGATATTTAGCGGAATTATCACCATTTTTTACCCAATTTTTTCCCAAATTTTTTTTCTATTTTTTGTATTCACCCAAATGTATTGTAAACACGTGTTTTAGATGTAAAATAATGTGAACTTAACGTTGAAAATATAAAAAGTATGATTAGTTTAATAGAAATGACTTAAGACGATATTTAACGGATTCATCACCTGTATTTCAAAATTTTTTTACGACCTTTTATATTCACCCAAATGTATTGTAAAGACGTGTTTTAGATGTAAAATTATGTGAACTTAACGATAAAAATATAAAAAGTATGATTAGTTCAATACAAATGACTTTAAACGATATTTAGCGGAATTATCACCATTTTTTACCAAATTTTTTCCCAAATTTTTTTTCTATTTTTTGTATTCACCCAAATGTATTGTAAATACGTGTTTTAGATGTAAAATAATGTGAACTTAACGATCAAAATATAAAAACTATGATTAGTTCAATACAAATGATTTTAAACGATATTTAGCGGAATTATCACCATTTTTTACCCAATTTTTTCCCAAATTTTTTTTCTATTTTTTGTATTCACCCAAATGTATTGTAAACACGTGTTTTAGATGTAAAATAATGTGAACTTAACGTTAAAAATATAAAAAGTATGATTAGTTTAATAGAAATGACTTAAGACGATATTTAGCGGATTCATCACCTGTATTTCAAAAATTTTTACGACCTTTTATATTCACCCAAATGTATTGTAAAGACGTGTTTTAGATGTAAAATAATGTGAACTTAACGATCAAAATATAAAAAGTATGATTAGTTCAATACAAATGACTTTAAACGATATTTAGTGGAATTATCACAATTTTTTACCAAATTTTTTTTCTATTTTTTGTATTCACCAAATGTATTGTAAACACGTGTTTTAGATGTAAAATAATGTGAACTTAACGTTGAAAATATAAAAAGTATGATTAGTTTAATAGAAATGACTTAAGACGATATTTAGCGGATTCATCACCTGTATTTCAAAATTTTTTTAAGACCTTTTATATTCTCCCAAATGTATTGTAAAGACGTGTTTTAGATGTAAAATAATGTGAACTTAACGATCAAAATATAAAAAGTATGATTAGTTCAATACAAATGACTTTAAACGATATTTAGCGGAATTATCAGCATTTTTTACCCAATTTTTTCCCAAATTTTTTTTCTATTTTTTGTATTCACCCAAATGTATTGTAAATACGTGTTTTAGATGTAAAATAATGTGAACTTAACGATAAAAATATAAAACGTATGATTAGTTCAATACAAATGACTTTAAACGATATTTAGCGGAATTATCACCATTTTTTACCAAATTTTTTCCCAAATTTTTTTTCTATTTTTTGTATTCATCCAAATGTATTGTAAATACGTGTTTTAGATGTAAAATAATGTGAACTTAACGATAAAAATATAAAAAGTATGATTAGTTCAATACAAATGACTTTAAACGATATTTAGCGGAATTATCACCATTTTTTACCAAATTTTTTCCCAAATTTTTTTTCTATTTTTTGTATTCACCCAAATGTATTGTAAATACGTGTTTTAGATGTAAAATAATGTGAACTTAACGATCAAAATATAAAAAGTATGATTAGTTCAATACAAATGACTTTAAACGATATTTAGCGGAATTATCACCATTTTTTACCCAATTTTTTCCCAAATTTTTTTTCTATTTTTTGTATTCACCCAAATGTATTGTAAACACGTGTTTTAGATGTAAAATAATGTGAACTTAACGTTGAAAATATAAAAAGTATGATTAGTTTAATAGAAATGACTTTAGACGATATTTAACGGATTCATCACCTGTATTTCAAAATTTTTTTACGACCTTTTATATTCACCCAAATGTATTGTAAAGACGTGTTTTAGATGTAAAATTATGTGAACTTAACGATAAAAATATAAAAAGTATGATTAGTTCAATACAAATGACTTTAAACGATATTTAGCGGAATTATCACCATTTTTTACCAAATTTTTTCCCAAATTTTTTTTCTATTTTTTGTATTCACCCAAATGTATTGTAAATACGTGTTTTAGATGTAAAATAATGTGAACTTAACGATCAAAATATAAAAACTATGATTAGTTCAATACAAATGATTTTAAACGATATTTAGCGGAATTATCAGCATTTTTTACCCAATTTTTTCCCAAATTTTTTTTCTATTTTTTATATTCACCCAAATGTATTGTAAATACGTGTTTTAGATGTAAAATAATGTGAACTTAACGACAAAAATATAAAACGTATGATTAGTTCAATACAAATGACTTTAAACGATATTTAGCGGAATTATCACCATTTTTTACCAAATTTTTTTTCTATTTTTTGTATTCATCCAAATGTATTGTAAATACGTGTTTTAGATGTAAAATAATGTGAACTTAACGATAAAAATATAAAAAGTATGATTAGTTCAATACAAATGACTTTAAACGATATTTAGCGGAATTATCACCATTTTTTACCCAATTTTTTCCCAAATTTTTTTTCTATTTTTTGTATTCACCCAAATGTATTGTAAACACATGTTTTAGATGTAAAATAATGTGAACTTAACGATAAAAATATAAAAAGTATGATTAGTTCAATACAAATGACTTTAAACGATATTTAGCGGAATTATCACCATTTTTTACCAAATTTTTTTTCTATTTTTTGTATTCACCCAAATGTATTGTAAACACGTGTTTTAGATGTAAAATAATGTGAACTTAACGTTAAAAATATAAAAAGTATGATTAGTTTAATAGAAATGACTTAAGACGATATTTAGCGGATTCATCACCTGTATTTCAAAATTTTTTTACGACCTTTTATATTCACCCAAATGTATTGTAAAGACGTGTTTTAGATGTAAAATAATGTGAACTTAACGATCAAAATATAAAAAGTATGATTAGTTCAATACAAATGACTTTAAACGATATTTAGTGGAATTATCACAATTTTTTACCAAATTTTTTTTCTATTTTTTGTATTCACCAAATGTATTGTAAACACGTGTTTTAGATGTAAAATAATGTGAACTTAACGTTGAAAATATAAAAAGTATGATTAGTTTAATAGAAATGACTTAAGACGATATTTAGCGGATTCATCACCTGTATTTCAAAATTTTTTTACGACCTTTTATATTCACCCAAATGTATTGTAAAGACGTGTTTTAGATGTAAAATAATGTGAACTTAACGATCAAAATATAAAAAGTATGATTAGTTCAATACAAATGACTTTAAACGATATTTAGCGGAATTATCAGCATTTTTTACCCAATTTTTTCCCAAATTTTTTTTCTATTTTTCGTATTCACCCAAATGTATTGTAAATACGTGTTTTAGATGTAAAATAATGTGAACTTAACGATAAAAATATAAAACGTATGATTAGTTCAATACAAATGACTTTAAACGATATTTAGCGGAATTATCACCATTTTTTACCAAATTTTTTCCCAAATTTTTTTTCTATTTTTTGTATTCATCCAAATGTATTGTAAATACGTGTTTTAGATGTAAAATAATGTGAACTTAACGATAAAAATATAAAAAGTATGATTAGTTCAATACAAATGACTTTAAACGATATTTAGCGGAATTATCACCATTTTTTACCAAATTTTTTCCCAAATTTTTTTTCTATTTTTTGTATTCACCCAAATGTATTGTAAATACGTGTTTTAGATGTAAAATAATGTGAACTTAACGATCAAAATATAAAAAGTATGATTAGTTCAATACAAATGACTTTAAACGATATTTAGCGGAATTATCACCATTTTTTACCCAATTTTTTCCCAAATTTTTTTTCTATTTTTTGTATTCACCCAAATGTATTGTAAACACGTGTTTTAGATGTAAAATAATGTGAACTTAACGTTGAAAATATAAAAAGTATGATTAGTTTAATAGAAATGACTTAAGACGATATTTAACGGATTCATCACCTGTATTTCAAAATTTTTTTACGACCTTTTATATTCACCCAAATGTATTGTAAAGACGTGTTTTAGATGTAAAATTATGTGAACTTAACGATAAAAATATAAAAAGTATGATTAGTTCAATACAAATGACTTTAAACGATATTTAGCGGAATTATCACCATTTTTTACCAAATTTTTTCCCAAATTTTTTTTCTATTTTTTGTATTCACCCAAATGTATTGTAAATACGTGTTTTAGATGTAAAATAATGTGAACTTAACGATCAAAATATAAAAACTATGATTAGTTCAATACAAATGATTTTAAACGATATTTAGCGGAATTATCAGCATTTTTTACCCAATTTTTTCCCAAATTTTTTTTCTATTTTTTATATTCACCCAAATGTATTGTAAATACGTGTTTTAGATGTAAAATAATGTGAACTTAACGACAAAAATATAAAACGTATGATTAGTTCAATACAAATGACTTTAAACGATATTTAGCGGAATTATCACCATTTTTTACCAAATTTTTTTTCTATTTTTTGTATTCATCCAAATGTATTGTAAATACGTGTTTTAGATGTAAAATAATGTGAACTTAACGATAAAAATATAAAAAGTATGATTAGTTCAATACAAATGACTTTAAACGATATTTAGCGGAATTATCACCATTTTTTACCCAATTTTTTCCCAAATTTTTTTTCTATTTTTTGTATTCACCCAAATGTATTGTAAACACATGTTTTAGATGTAAAATAATGTGAACTTAACGTTAAAAATATAAAAAGTATGATTAGTTTAATAGAAATGACTTAAGACGATATTTAGCGGATTCATCACCTGTATTTCAAAATTTTTTTACGACCTTTTATATTCACCCAAATGTATTGTAAAGACGTGTTTTAGATGTAAAATAATGTGAACTTAACGATAAAAATATAAAAAGTATGATTAGTTCAATACAAATGACTTTAAACGATATTTAGCGGAATTATCACCATTTTTTACCAAATTTTTTCCCAAATTTTTTTTCTATTTTTTGTATTCACCCAAATGTATTGTAAATACGTGTTTTAGATGTAAAATAATGTGAACATAACGATAAAAATATAAAAAGTATGATTAGTTCAATACAAATGACTTTAAACGATATTTAGCGGAATTATCACCATTTTTTACCCAATTTTTTCCCAAATTTTTTTTCTATTTTTTGTATTCACCCAAATGTATTGTAAACACGTGTTTTAGATGTAAAATAATGTGAACTTAACGTTAAAAATATAAAAAGTATGATTAGTTTAATAGAAATGACTTAAGACGATATTTAGCGGATTCATCACCTGTATTTCAAAATTTTTTTACGACCTTTTATATTCACCCAAATGTATTGTAAACACGTGTTTTAGATGTAAAATAATGTGAACTTAACGTTAAAAATATAAAAAGTATGATTAGTTTAATAGAAATGACTTAAGACGATATTTAGCGGATTCATCACCTGTATTTCAAAATTTTTTTACGACCTTTTATATTCACCCAAATGTATTGTAAAGACGTGTTTTAGATGTAAAATTATGTGAACTTAACGATAAAAATATAAAAAGTATGATTAGGTCAATACAAATGACTTTAAACGATATTTAGCGGAATTATCACCATTTTTTACCCAATTTTTTCCCAAATTTTTTTTCTATTTTTTGTATTCACCCAAATGTATTGTAAATACGTGTTTTAGATGTAAAATAATGTGAACTTAACGATAAAAATATAAAAAGTATGATTAGTTTAATAGAAATGACTTAAGACGGTATTTAGCGGATTCATCACCTGTATTTCAAAATTTTTTTTCTATTTTTTGTATTCACCCAAATGTATTGTAAATACGTGTTTTAGATGTAAAATAATGTGAACATAACGATAAAAATATAAAAAGTATGATTAGTTCAATACAAATGACTTTAAACGATATTTAGCGGAATTATCACCATTTTTTACCCAATTTTTTCCCAAATTTTTTTTCTATTTTTTGTATTCACCCAAATGTATTGTAAACACGTGTTTTAGATGTAAAATAATGTGAACTTAACGTTAAAAATATAAAAAGTATGATTAGTTTAATAGAAATGACTTAAGACGATATTTAGCGGATTCATCACCTGTATTTCAAAATTTTTTTACGACCTTTTATATTCACCCAAATGTATTGTAAAGACGTGTTTTAGATGTAAAATAATGTGAACTTAACGATAAAAATATAAAAAGTATGATTAGTTCAATACAAATGACTTTAAACGATATTTAGCGGAATTATCACCATTTTTTACCAAATTTTTTTTCTATTTTTTGTATTCACCCAAATGTATTGTAAACACGTGTTTTAGATGTAAAATAATGTGAACTTAACGTTAAAAATATAAAAAGTATGATTAGTTTAATAGAAATGACTTAAGACGATATTTAGCGGATTCATCACCTGTATTTCAAAATTTTTTTACGACCTTTTATATTCACCCAAATGTATTGTAAAGACGTGTTTTAGATGTAAAATAATGTGAACTTAACGATCAAAATATAAAAAGTATGATTAGTTCAATACAAATGACTTTAAACGATATTTAGCGGAATTATCACCATTTTTTACCAAATTTTTTTTCTATTTTTTGTATTCACCCAAATGTATTGTAAACACGTGTTTTAGATGTAAAATAATGTGAACTTAACGTTAAAAATATAAAAAGTATGATTAGTTTAATAGAAATGACTTAAGACGATATTTAGCGGATTCATCACCTGTATTTCAAAATTTTTTTACGACCTTTTATATTCACCCAAATGTATTGTAAAGACGTGTTTTAGATGTAAAATAATGTGAACTTAACGATAAAAATATAAAAAGTATGATTAGTTCAATACAAATGACTTTAAACGATATTTAGCGGAATTATCACCATTTTTTACCAAATTTTTTCCCAAATTTTTTTTCTATTTTTTGTATTCACCCAAATGTATTGTAAATACGTGTTTTAGATGTAAAATAATGTGAACTTAACGATCAAAATATAAAAAGTATGATTAGTTCAATACAAATGACTTTAAACGATATTTAGCGGAATTATCACCATTTTTTACCAAATTTTTTTTCTATTTTTTGTATTCACCCAAATGTATTTTAAACACGTGTTTTAGATGTAAAATAATGTGAACTTAACGTTAAAAATATAAAAAGTATGATTAGTTTAATAGAAATGACTTAAGAAGATATTTAGCGGATTCATCACCTGTATTTCAAAATTTTTTTACGACCTTTTATATTCACCCAAATGTATTGTAAAGACGTGTTTTAGATGTAAAATAATGTGAACTTAACGATAAAAATATAAAAAGTATGATTAGTTCAATACAAATGACTTTAAACGATATTTAGCGGAATTATCAGCATATTTACCCAATTTTTTCCCAAATTTTTTTTCTATTTTTTGTATTCACCCAAATGTATTGTAAATACGTGTTTTAGATGTAAAATAATGTGAACTTAACGATAAAAATATAAAAAGTATGATTAGTTCAATACAAATGACTTTAAACGATATTTAGCGGAATTATCACCATTTTTTACCAAATTTTTTTTCTATTTTTTGTATTCACCCAAATGTATTGTAAACACGTGTTTTAGATGTAAAATAATGTGAACTTAACGTTAAAAATATAAAAAGTATGATTAGTTTAATAGAAATGACTTAAGACGATATTTAGCGGATTCATCACCTGTATTTCAAAATTTTTTTACGACCTTTTATATTCACCCAAATGTATTGTAAAGACGTGTTTTAGATGTAAAATAATGTGAACTTAACGATTAAAATATAAAAAGTATGATTAGTACAATACAAATGACTTTAAACGATATTTAGCGGAATTATCACCATTTTTTACCAAATTTTTTCCCAAATTTTTTTTCTATTTTTTGTATTCACCCAAATGTATTGTAAATACGTGTTTTAGATGTAAAATAATGTGAACATAACGATAAAAATATAAAAAGTATGATTAGTTCAATACAAATGACTTTAAACGATATTTAGCGGAATTATCACCATTTTTTACCCAATTTTTTACCAAATTTTTTTTCTCTTTTTTGTATTCACCCAAATGTATTGTAAACACGTGTTTTAGATGTAAAATAATGTGAACTTAACGTTAAAAATATAAAAAGTATGATTAGTTTAATAGAAATGACTTAAGACGATATTTAGCGGATTCATCACCTGTATTTCAAAATTTTTTTACGACCTTTTATATTCACCCAAATGTATTGTAAAGACGTGTTTTAGATGTAAAATAATGTGAACTTAACGATCAAAATATAAAAAGTATGATTAGTTCAATACAAATGACTTTAAACGATATTTAGCGGAATTATCACCATTTTTTACCAAATTTTTTTTCTATTTTTTGTATTCACCCAAATGTATTGTAAACACGTGTTTTAGATGTAAAATAATGTGAACTTAACGTTAAAAATATAAAAAGTATGATTAGTTTAATAGAAATGACTTAAGACGATATTTAGCGGATTCATCACCTGTATTTCAAAATTTTTTTACGACCTTTTATATTCACCCAAATGTATTGTAAAGACGTGTTTTAGATGTAAAATAATGTGAACTTAACGATCAAAATATAAAAAGTATGATTAGTTCAATACAAATGACTTTAAACGATATTTAGCGGAATTATCACCATTTTTTACCAAATTTTTTCCCAAATTTTTTTTCTATTTTTTGTATTCACCCAAATGTATTGTAAATACGTGTTTTAGATGTAAAATAATGTGAACTTAACGATCAAAATATAAAAAGTATGATTAGTTCAATACAAATGACTTTAAACGATATTTAGCGGAATTATCACCATTTTTTACCAAATTTTTTTTCTATTTTTTGTATTCACCCAAATGTATTTTAAACACGTGTTTTAGATGTAAAATAATGTGAACTTAACGTTAAAAATATAAAAAGTATGATTAGTTTAATAGAAATGACTTAAGACGATATTTAGCGGATTCATCACCTGTATTTCAAAATTTTTTTACGACCTTTTATATTCACCCAAATGTATTGTAAATACGTGTTTTAGATGTAAAATAATGTGAACTTAACGATAAAAATATAAAAAGTATGATTAGTTCAATACAAATGACTTTAAACGATATTTAGCGGAATTATCACCATTTTTTACCAAATTTTTTTTCTATTTTTTGTATTCACCCAAATGTATTGTAAACACGTGTTTTAGATGTAAAATAATGTGAACTTAACGTTAAAAATATAAAAAGTATGATTAGTTTAATAGAAATGACTTAAGACGATATTTAGCGGATTCATCACCTGTATTTCAAAATTTTTTTACGACCTTTTATATTCACCCAAATGTATTGTAAAGACGTGTTTTAGATGTAAAATAATGTGAACTTAACGATCAAAATATAAAAAGTATGATTAGTTCAATACAAATGACTTTAAACGATATTTAGCGGAATTATCACCATTTTTTACCAAATTTTTTCCCAAATTTTTTTTCTATTTTTTGTATTCACCCAAATGTATTGTAAATACGTGTTTTAGATGTAAAATAATGTGAACTTAACGATCAAAATATAAAAAGTATGATTAGTTCAATACAAATGACTTTAAACGATATTTAGCGGAATTATCACCATTTTTTACCAAATTTTTTTTCTATTTTTTGTATTCACCCAAATGTATTTTAAACACGTGTTTTAGATGTAAAATAATGTGAACTTAACGTTAAAAATATAAAAAGTATGATTAGTTTAATAGAAATGACTTAAGACGATATTTAGCGGATTCATCACCTGTATTTCAAAATTTTTTTACGACCTTTTATATTCACCCAAATGTATTGTAAATACGTGTTTTAGATGTAAAATAATGTGAACTTAACGATAAAAATATAAAAAGTATGATTAGTTCAATACAAATGACTTTAAACGATATTTAGCGGAATTATCAGCATTTTTTACCCAATTTTTTCCCAAATTTTTTTTCTATTTTTTGTATTCACCCAAATGTATTGTAAATACGTGTTTTAGATGTAAAATAATGTGAACTTAACGATAAAAATATAAAAAGTATGATTAGTTCAATACAAATGACTTTAAACGATATTTAGCGGAATTATCACCATTTTTTACCAAATTTTTTTTCTATTTTTTGTATTCACCCAAATGTATTGTAAACACGTGTTTTAGATGTAAAATAATGTGAACTTAACGTTAAAAATATAAAAAGTATGATTAGTTTAATAGAAATGACTTAAGACGATATTTAGCGGATTCATCACCTGTATTTCAAAATTTTTTTACGACCTTTTATATTCACCCAAATGTATTGTAAAGACGTGTTTTAGATGTAAAATAATGTGAACTTAACGATCAAAATATAAAAAGTATGATTAGTTCAATACAAATGACTTTAAACGATATTTAGCGGAATTATCAGCATTTTTTACCCAATTTTTTCCCAAATTTTTTTTCTATTTTTTGTATTCACCCAAATGTATTGTAAATACGTGTTTTAGATGTAAAATAATGTGAACTTAACGATAAAAATATAAAAAGTATGATTAGTTCAATACAAATGACTTTAAACGATATTTAGCGGAATTATCACCATTTTTTACCAAATTTTTTTTCTATTTTTTGTATTCACCCAAATGTATTGTAAACACGTGTTTTAGATGTAAAATAATGTGAACTTAACGTTAAAAATATAAAAAGTATGATTAGTTTAATAGAAATGACTTAAGACGATATTTAGCGGATTCATCACCTGTATTTCAAAATTTTTTTACGACCTTTTATATTCACCCAAATGTATTGTAAAGACGTGTTTTAGATGTAAAATAATGTGAACTTAACGATTAAAATATAAAAAGTATGATTAGTTCAATACAAATGACTTTAAACGATATTTAGCGGAATTATCACCATTTTTTACCAAATTTTTTCCCAAATTTTTTTTCTATTTTTTGTATTCACCCAAATGTATTGTAAATACGTGTTTTAGATGTAAAATAATGTGAACATAACGATAAAAATATAAAAAGTATGATTAGTTCAATACAAATGACTTTAAACGATATTTAGCGGAATTATCACCATTTTTTACCCAATTTTTTCCCAAATTTTTTTTCTATTTTTTGTATTCACCCAAATGTATTGTAAACACGTGTTTTAGATGTAAAATAATGTGAACTTAACGTTAAAAATATAAAAAGTATGATTAGTTTAATAGAAATGACTTAAGACGATATTTAGCGGATTCATCACCTGTATTTCAAAATTTTTTTACGACCTTTTATATTCACCCAAATGTATTGTAAAGACGTGTTTTAGATGTAAAATAATGTGAACTTAACGATAAAAATATAAAAAGTATGATTAGTTCAATACAAATGACTTTAAACGATATTTAGCGGAATTATCACCATTTTTTACCAAATTTTTTTTCTATTTTTTGTATTCACCCAAATGTATTGTAAACACGTGTTTTAGATGTAAAATAATGTGAACTTAACGTTAAAAATATAAAAAGTATGATTAGTTTAATAGAAATGACTTAAGACGATATTTAGCGGATTCATCACCTGTATTTCAAAATTTTTTTACGACCTTTTATATTCACCCAAATGTATTGTAAAGACGTGTTTTAGATGTAAAATAATGTGAACTTAACGATCAAAATATAAAAAGTATGATTAGTTCAATACAAATGACTTTAAACGATATTTAGCGGAATTATCACCATTTTTTACCAAATTTTTTTTCTATTTTTTGTATTCACCCAAATGTATTGTAAACACGTGTTTTAGATGTAAAATAATGTGAACTTAACGTTAAAAATATAAAAAGTATGATTAGTTTAATAGAAATGACTTAAGACGATATTTAGCGGATTCATCACCTGTATTTCAAAATTTTTTTACGACCTTTTATATTCACCCAAATGTATTGTAAAGACGTGTTTTAGATGTAAAATAATGTGAACTTAACGATAAAAATATAAAAAGTATGATTAGTTCAATACAAATGACTTTAAACGATATTTAGCGGAATTATCACCATTTTTTACCAAATTTTTTCCCAAATTTTTTTTCTATTTTTTGTATTCACCCAAATGTATTGTAAATACGTGTTTTAGATGTAAAATAATGTGAACTTAACGATCAAAATATAAAAAGTATGATTAGTTCAATACAAATGACTTTAAACGATATTTAGCGGAATTATCACCATTTTTTACCAAATTTTTTTTCTATTTTTTGTATTCACCCAAATGTATTGTAAACACGTGTTTTAGATGTAAAATAATGTGAACTTAACGTTAAAAATATAAAAAGTATGATTAGTTTAATAGAAATGACTTAAGACGATATTTAGCGGATTCATCACCTGTATTTCAAAATTTTTTTACGACCTTTTATATTCACCCAAATGTATTGTAAAGACGTGTTTTAGATGTAAAATAATGTGAACTTAACGATAAAAATATAAAAAGTATGATTAGTTCAATACAAATGACTTTAAACGATATTTAGCGGAATTATCAGCATATTTACCCAATTTTTTCCCAAATTTTTTTTCTATTTTTTGTATTCACCCAAATGTATTGTAAATACGTGTTTTAGATGTAAAATAATGTGAACTTAACGATAAAAATATAAAAAGTATGATTAGTTCAATACAAATGACTTTAAACGATATTTAGCGGAATTATCAGCATTTTTTACCCAATTTTTTCCCAAATTTTTTTTCTATTTTTTGTATTCACCCAAATGTATTGTAAATACGTGTTTTAGATGTAAAATAATGTGAACTTAACGATAAAAATATAAAAAGTTTGATTAGTTCAATACAAATGACTTTAAACGATATTTAGCGGAATTATCACCATTTTTTACCAAATTTTTTTTCTATTTTTTGTATTCACCCAAATGTATTGTAAATACGTGTTTTAGATGTAAAATAATGTGAACATAACGATAAAAATATAAAAAGTATGATTAGTTCAATACAAATGACTTTAAACGATATTTAGCGGAATTATCACCATTTTTTACCCAATTTTTTCCCAAATTTTTTTTCTATTTTTTGTATTCACCCAAATGTATTGTAAACACGTGTTTTAGATGTAAAATAATGTGAACTTAACGTTAAAAATATAAAAAGTATGATTAGTTTAATAGAAATGACTTAAGACGATATTTAGCGGATTCATCACCTGTATTTCAAAATTTTTTTACGACCTTTTATATTCACCCAAATGTATTGTAAAGACGTGTTTTAGATGTAAAATAATGTGAACTTAACCATAAAAATATAAAAAGTATGATTAGTTCAATACAAATGACTTTAAACGATATTTAGCGGAATTATCACCATTTTTTACCAAATTTTTTTTCTATTTTTTGTATTCACCCAAATGTATTGTAAACACGTGTTTTAGATGTAAAATAATGTGAACTTAACGTTAAAAATATAAAAAGTATGATTAGTTTAATAGAAATGACTTAAGACGATATTTAGCGGATTCATCACCTGTATTTCAAAATTTTTTTACGACCTTTTATATTCACCCAAATGTATTGTAAAGACGTGTTTTAGATGTAAAATAATGTGAACTTAACGATCAAAATATAAAAAGTATGATTAGTTCAATACAAATGACTTTAAACGATATTTAGCGGAATTATCACCATTTTTTACCAAATTTTTTTTCTATTTTTTGTATTCACCCAAATGTATTGTAAACACGTGTTTTAGATGTAAAATAATGTGAACTTAACGTTAAAAATATAAAAAGTATGATTAGTTTAATAGAAATGACTTAAGACGATATTTAGCGGATTCATCACCTGTATTTCAAAATTTTTTTACGACCTTTTATATTCACCCAAATGTATTGTAAAGACGTGTTTTAGATGTAAAATAATGTGAACTTAACGATCAAAATATAAAAAGTATGATTAGTTCAATACAAATGACTTTAAACGATATTTAGCGGAATTATCAGCATTTTTTACCCAATTTTTTCCCAAATTTTTTTTCTATTTTTTGTATTCACCCAAATGTATTGTAAATACGTGTTTTAGATGTAAAATAATGTGAACTTAACGATAAAAATATAAAAAGTATGATTAGTTCAATACAAATGACTTTAAACGATATTTAGCGGAATTATCACCATTTTTTACCAAATTTTTTTTCTATTTTTTGTATTCACCCAAATGTATTGTAAACACGTGTTTTAGATGTAAAATAATGTGAACTTAACGTTAAAAATATAAAAAGTATGATTAGTTTAATAGAAATGACTTAAGACGATATTTAGCGGATTCATCACCTGTATTTCAAAATTTTTTTACGACCTTTTATATTCACCCAAATGTATTGTAAAGACGTGTTTTAGATGTAAAATAATGTGAACTTAACGATTAAAATATAAAAAGTATGATTAGTTCAATACAAATGACTTTAAACGATATTTAGCGGAATTATCACCAATTTTTACCAAATTTTTTCCCAAATTTTTTTTCTATTTTTTGTATTCACCCAAATGTATTGTAAATACGTGTTTTAGATGTAAAATAATGTGAACATAACGATAAAAATATAAAAAGTATGATTAGTTCAATACAAATGACTTTAAACGATATTTAGCGGAATTATCACCATTTTTTACCCAATTTTTTCCCAAATTTTTTTTCTATTTTTTGTATTCACCCAAATGTATTGTAAACACGTGTTTTAGATGTAAAATAATGTGAACTTAACGTTAAAAATATAAAAAGTATGATTAGTTTAATAGAAATGACTTAAGACGATATTTAGCGGATTCATCACCTGTATTTCAAAATTTTTTTACGACCTTTTATATTCACCCAAATGTATTGTAAAGACGTGTTTTAGATGTAAAATAATGTGAACTTAACGATAAAAATATAAAAAGTATGATTAGTTCAATACAAATGACTTTAAACGATATTTAGCGGAATTATCACCATTTTTTACCAAATTTTTTTTCTATTTTTTGTATTCACCCAAATGTATTGTAAACACGTGTTTTAGATGTAAAATAATGTGAACTTAACGTTAAAAATATAAAAAGTATGATTAGTTTAATAGAAATGACTTAAGACGATATTTAGCGGATTCATCACCTGTATTTCAAAATTTTTTTACGACCTTTTATATTCACCCAAATGTATTGTAAAGACGTGTTTTAGATGTAAAATAATGTGAACTTAACGATCAAAATATAAAAAGTATGATTAGTTCAATACAAATGACTTTAAACGATATTTAGCGGAATTATCACCATTTTTTACCAAATTTTTTTTCTATTTTTTGTATTCACCCAAATGTATTGTAAACACGTGTTTTAGATGTAAAATAATGTGAACTTAACGTTAAAAATATAAAAAGTATGATTAGTTTAATAGAAATGACTTAAGACGATATTTAGCGGATTCATCACCTGTATTTCAAAATTTTTTTACGACCTTTTATATTCACCCAAATGTATTGTAAAGACGTGTTTTAGATGTAAAATAATGTGAACTTAACGATAAAAATATAAAAAGTATGATTAGTTCAATACAAATGACTTTAAACGATATTTAGCGGAATTATCACCATTTTTTACCAAATTTTTTCCCAAATTTTTTTTCTATTTTTTGTATTCACCCAAATGTATTGTAAATACGTGTTTTAGATGTAAAATAATGTGAACTTAACGATCAAAATATAAAAAGTATGATTAGTTCAATACAAATGACTTTAAACGATATTTAGCGGAATTATCACCATTTTTTACCAAATTTTTTTTCTATTTTTTGTATTCACCCAAATGTATTGTAAACACGTGTTTTAGATGTAAAATAATGTGAACTTAACGTTAAAAATATAAAAAGTATGATTAGTTTAATAGAAATGACTTAAGACGATATTTAGCGGATTCATCACCTGTATTTCAAAATTTTTTTACGACCTTTTATATTCACCCAAATGTATTGTAAAGACGTGTTTTAGATGTAAAATAATGTGAACTTAACGATAAAAATATAAAAAGTATGATTAGTTCAATACAAATGACTTTAAACGATATTTAGCGGAATTATCAGCATATTTACCCAATTTTTTCCCAAATTTTTTTTCTATTTTTTGTATTCACCCAAATGTATTGTAAATACGTGTTTTAGATGTAAAATAATGTGAACTTAACGATAAAAATATAAAAAGTATGATTAGTTCAATACAAATGACTTTAAACGATATTTAGCGGAATTATCAGCATTTTTTACCCAATTTTTTCCCAAATTTTTTTTCTATTTTTTGTATTCACCCAAATGTATTGTAAATACGTGTTTTAGATGTAAAATAATGTGAACTTAACGATAAAAATATAAAAAGTTTGATTAGTTCAATACAAATGACTTTAAACGATATTTAGCGGAATTATCACCATTTTTTACCAAATTTTTTTTCTATTTTTTGTATTCACCCAAATGTATTGTAAACACGTGTTTTAGATGTAAAATAATGTGAACTTAACGTTAAAAATATAAAAAGTATGATTAGTTTAATAGAAATGACTTAAGACGATATTTAGCGGATTCATCACCTGTATTTCAAAATTTTTTTACGACCTTTTATATTCACCCAAATGTATTGTAAAGACGTGTTTTAGATGTAAAATAATGTGAACTTAACGATCAAAATATAAAAAGTATGATTAGTTCAATACAAATGACTTTAAACGATATTTAGCGGAATTATCACCATTTATTACCAAATTTTTTCCCAAATTTTTTTTCTATTTTTTGTATTCACCCAAATGTATTGTAAATACGTGTTTTAGATGTAAAATAATGTGAACTTAACGATCAAAATATAAAAAGTATGATTAGTTCAATACAAATGACTTTAAACGATATTTAGCGGAATTATCAGCATTTTTTACCCAATTTTTTCCCAAATTTTTTTTCTATTTTTTATATTCACCCAAATGTATTGTAAATACGTGTTTTAGATGTAAAATAATGTGAACTTAACGATCAAAATATAAAAAGTATGATTAGTTCAATACAAATGACTTTAAACGATATTTAGCGGAATTATCACCATTTTTTACCAAATTTTTTTTCTATTTTTTGTATTCACCCAAATGTATTGTAAACACGTGTTTTAGATGTAAAATAATGTGAACTTAACGTTAAAAATATAAAAAGTATGATTAGTTTAATAGAAATGACTTAAGACGATATTTAGCGGATTCATCACCTGTATTTCAAAATTTTTTTACGACCTTTTATATTCACCCAAATGTATTGTAAAGACGTGTTTTAGATGTAAAATAATGTGAACTTAACGATAAAAATATAAAAAGTATGATTAGTTCAATACAAATGACTTTAAACGATATTTAGCGGAATTATCAGCATATTTACCCAATTTTTTCCCAAATTTTTTTTCTATTTTTTGTATTCACCCAAATGTATTGTAAATACGTGTTTTAGATGTAAAATAATGTGAACTTAACGATAAAAATATAAAAAGTATGATTAGTTCAATACAAATGACTTTAAACGATATTTAGCGGAATTATCAGCATTTTTTACCCAATTTTTTCCCAAATTTTTTTTCTATTTTTTGTATTCACCCAAATGTATTGTAAATACGTGTTTTAGATGTAAAATAATGTGAACTTAACGATAAAAATATAAAAAGTTTGATTAGTTCAATACAAATGACTTTAAACGATATTTAGCGGAATTATCACCATTTTTTACCAAATTTTTTTTCTATTTTTTGTATTCACCCAAATGTATTGTAAACACGTGTTTTAGATGTAAAATAATGTGAACTTAACGTTAAAAATATAAAAAGTATGATTAGTTTAATAGAAATGACTTAAGACGATATTTAGCGGATTCATCACCTGTATTTCAAAATTTTTTTACGACCTTTTATATTCACCCAAATGTATTGTAAAGACGTGTTTTAGATGTAAAATAATGTGAAATTAACGATAAAAATATAAAAAGTATGATTAGTTCAATACAAATGACTTTAAACGATATTTAGCGGAATTATCACCATTTTTTACCAAATTTTTTCCCAAATTTTTTTTCTATTTTTTGTATTCACCCAAATGTATTGTAAATACGTGTTTTAGATGTAAAATAATGTGAACTTAACGATCAAAATATAAAAAGTATGATTAGTTCAATACAAATGACTTTAAACGATATTTAGCGGAATTATCAGCATTTTTTACCCAATTTTTTCCCAAATTTTTTTTCTATTTTTTATATTCACCCAAATGTATTGTAAATACGTGTTTTAGATGTAAAATAATGTGAACTTAACGATCAAAATATAAAAAGTATGATTAGTTCAATACAAATGACTTTAAACGATATTTAGCGGAATTATCACCATTTTTTACCAAATTTTTTTTCTATTTTTTGTATTCACCCAAATGTATTGTAAACACGTGTTTTAGATGTAAAATAATGTGAACTTAACGTTAAAAATATAAAAAGTATGATTAGTTTAATAGAAATGACTTAAGACGATATTTAGCGGATTCATCACCTGTATTTCAAAATTTTTTTACGACCTTTTATATTCACCCAAATGTATTGTAAAGACGTGTTTTAGATGTAAAATAATGTGAAATTAACGATAAAAATATAAAAAGTATGATTAGTTCAATACAAATGACTTTAAACGATATTTAGCGGAATTATCACCATTTTTTACCAAATTTTTTCCCAAATTTTTTTTCTATTTTTTGTATTCACCCAAATGTATTGTAAATACGTGTTTTAGATGTAAAATAATGTGAACTTAACGATCAAAATATAAAAAGTATGATTAGTTCAATACAAATGACTTTAAACGATATTTAGCGGAATTATCACCATTTTTTACCAAATTTTTTTTCTATTTTTTGTATTCACCCAAATGTATTGTAAACACGTGTTTTAGATGTAAAATAATGTGAACTTAACGTTAAAAATATAAAAAGTATGATTAGTTTAATAGAAATGACTTAAGACGATATTTAGCGGATTCATCACCTGTATTTCAAAATTTTTTTACGACCTTTTATATTCACCCAAATGTATTGTAAAGACGTGTTTTAGATGTAGAATAATGTGAACTTAACGATAAAAATATAAAAAGTATGATTAGTTTAATAGAAATGACTTAAGACGATATTTAGCGGAATTATCACCATTTTTTACCAAATTTTTTCCCAAATTTTTTTTCTATTTTTTGTATTCACCCAAATGTATTGTAAATACGTGTTTTAGATGTAAAATAATGTGAACTTAACGATCAAAATATAAAAAGTATGATTAGTTCAATACAAATGACTTTAAACGATATTTAGCGGAATTATCACCATTTTTTACCAAATTTTTTTTCTATTTTTCGTATTCACCCAAATGTATTGTAAACACGTGTTTTAGATGTAAAATAATGTGAACTTAACGTTAAAAATATAAAAAGTATGATTAGTTTAATAGAAATGACTTAAGACGATATTTAGCGGATTCATCACCTGTATTTCAAAATTTTTTTACGACCTTTTATATTCACCCAAATGTATTGTAAAGACGTGTTTTAGATGTAAAATAATGTGAACTTAACGATCAAAATATAAAAAGTATGATTAGTTCAATACAAATGACTTTAAACGATATTTAGCGGAATTATCACCATTTATTACCAAATTTTTTCCCAAATTTTTTTTCTATTTTTTGTATTCACCCAAATGTATTGTAAATACGTGTTTTAGATGTAAAATAATGTGAACTTAACGATCAAAATATAAAAAGTATGATTAGTTCAATACAAATGACTTTAAACGATATTTAGCGGAATTATCAGCATTTTTTACCCAATTTTTTCCCAAATTTTTTTTCTATTTTTTATATTCACCCAAATGTATTGTAAATACGTGTTTTAGATGTAAAATAATGTGAACTTAACGATCAAAATATAAAAAGTATGATTAGTTCAATACAAATGACTTTAAACGATATTTAGCGGAATTATCACCATTTTTTACCAAATTTTTTTTCTATTTTTTGTATTCACCCAAATGTATTGTAAACACGTGTTTTAGATGTAAAATAATGTGAACTTAACGTTAAAAATATAAAAAGTATGATTAGTTTAATAGAAATGACTTAAGACGATATTTAGCGGATTCATCACCTGTATTTCAAAATTTTTTTACGACCTTTTATATTCACCCAAATGTATTGTAAAGACGTGTTTTAGATGTAAAATAATGTGAAATTAACGATAAAAATATAAAAAGTATGATTAGTTCAATACAAATGACTTTAAACGATATTTAGCGGAATTATCACCATTTTTTACCAAATTTTTTCCCAAATTTTTTTTCTATTTTTTGTATTCACCCAAATGTATTGTAAATACGTGTTTTAGATGTAAAATAATGTGAACTTAACGATCAAAATATAAAAAGTATGATTAGTTCAATACAAATGACTTTAAACGATATTTAGCGGAATTATCACCATTTTTTACCAAATTTTTTTTCTATTTTTTGTATTCACCCAAATGTATTGTAAACACGTGTTTTAGATGTAAAATAATGTGAACTTAACGTTAAAAATATAAAAAGTATGATTAGTTTAATAGAAATGACTTAAGACGATATTTAGCGGATTCATCACCTGTATTTCAAAATTTTTTTACGACCTTTTATATTCACCCAAATGTATTGTAAAGACGTGTTTTAGATGTAAAATAATGTGAACTTAACGATCAAAATATAAAAAGTATGATTAGTTCAATACAAATGACTTTAAACGATATTTAGCGGAATTATCACCATTTTTTACCAAATTTTTTTTCTATTTTTTGTATTCACCCAAATGTATTGTAAACACGTGTTTTAGATGTAAAATAATGTGAACTTAACGTTAAAAATATAAAAAGTATGATTAGTTTAATAGAAATGACTTAAGACGATATTTAGCGGATTCATCACCTGTATTTCAAAATTTTTTTACGACCTTTTATATTCACCCAAATGTATTGTAAAGACGTGTTTTAGATGTAAAATTATGTGAACTTAACGATAAAAATATAAAAAGTATGATTAGTTCAATACAAATGACTTTAAACGATATTTAGCGGAATTATCACCATTTTTTACCAAATTTTTTCCCAAATTTTTTTTCTATTTTTTGTATTCACCCAAATGTATTGTAAATACGTGTTTTAGATGTAAAATAATGTGAACTTAACGATCAAAATATAAAAAGTATGATTAGTTCAATACAAATGACTTTAAACGATATTTAGCGGAATTATCACCATTTTTTACCAAATTTTTTCCCAAATTTTTTTTCTATTTTTTGTATTCACCCAAATGTATTGTAAATACGTGTTTTAGATGTAAAATAATGTGAACATAACGATAAAAATATAAAAAGTATGATTAGTTCAATACAAATGACTTTAAACGATATTTAGCGGAATTATCACCATTTTTTACCCAATTTTTTCCCAAATTTTTTTTCTATTTTTTGTATTCACCCAAATGTATTGTAAACACGTGTTTTAGATGTAAAATAATGTGAACTTAACGTTAAAAATATAAAAAGTATGATTAGTTTAATAGAAATGACTTAAGACGATATTTAGCGGATTCATCACCTGTATTTCAAAATTTTTTTACGACCTTTTATATTCACCCAAATGTATTGTAAAGACGTGTTTTAGATGTAAAATAATGTGAACTTAACGATAAAAATATAAAAAGTATGATTAGTTCAATACAAATGACTTTAAACGATATTTAGCGGAATTATCACCATTTTTTACCAAATTTTTTTTCTATTTTTTGTATTCACCCAAATGTATTGTAAACACGTGTTTTAGATGTAAAATAATGTGAACTTAACGTTAAAAATATAAAAAGTATGATTAGTTTAATAGAAATGACTTAAGACGATATTTAGCGGATTCATCACCTGTATTTCAAAATTTTTTTACGACCTTTTATATTCACCCAAATGTATTGTAAAGACGTGTTTTAGATGTAAAATAATGTGAACTTAACGATCAAAATATAAAAAGTATGATTAGTTCAATACAAATGACTTTAAACGATATTTAGCGGAATTATCACCATTTTTTACCAAATTTTTTTTCTATTTTTTGTATTCACCCAAATGTATTGTAAACACGTGTTTTAGATGTAAAATAATGTGAACTTAACGTTAAAAATATAAAAAGTATGATTAGTTTAATAGAAATGACTTAAGACGATATTTAGCGGATTCATCACCTGTATTTCAAAATTTTTTTACGACCTTTTATATTCACCCAAATGTATTGTAAAGACGTGTTTTAGATGTAAAATAATGTGAACTTAACGATAAAAATATAAAAAGTATGATTAGTTCAATACAAATGACTTTAAACGATATTTAGCGGAATTATTACCATTTTTTACCAAATTTTTTCCCAAATTTTTTTTCTATTTTTTGTATTCACCCAAATGTATTGTAAATACGTGTTTTAGATGTAAAATAATGTGAACTTAACGATCAAAATATAAAAAGTATGATTAGTTCAATACAAATGACTTTAAACGATATTTAGCGGAATTATCACCATTTTTTACCAAATTTTTTTTCTATTTTTTGTATTCACCCAAATGTATTGTAAACACGTGTTTTAGATGTAAAATAATGTGAACTTAACGTTAAAAATATAAAAAGTATGATTAGTTTAATAGAAATGACTTAAGACGATATTTAGCGGATTCATCACCTGTATTTCAAAATTTTTTTACGACCTTTTATATTCACCCAAATGTATTGTAAAGACGTGTTTTAGATGTAAAATAATGTGAACATAACGATAAAAATATAAAAAGTATGATTAGTTCAATACAAATGACTTTAAACGATATTTAGCGGAATTATCACCATTTTTTACCCAATTTTTTCCCAAATTTTTTTTCTATTTTTTGTATTCACCCAAATGTATTGTAAACACGTGTTTTAGATGTAAAATAATGTGAACTTAACGTTAAAAATATAAAAAGTATGATTAGTTTAATAGAAATGACTTAAGACGATATTTAGCAGATTCATCACCTGTATTTCATAATTTTTTTACGACCTTTTATATTCACCCAAATGTATTGTAAAGACGTGTTTTAGATGTAAAATAATGTGAACTTAACGATCAAAATATAAAAAGTATGATTAGTTCAATACAAATGACTTTAAACGATATTTAGCGGAATTATCACCATTTTTTACCAAATTTTTTTTCTATTTTTTGTATTCACCCAAATGTATTGTAAACACATGTTTTAGATGTAAAATAATGTGAACTTAACGTTAAAAATATAAAAAGTATGATTAGTTTAATAGAAATGACTTAAGACGATATTTAGCGGATTCATCACCTGTATTTCAAAATTCTTTTACGACCTTTTATATTCACCCAAATGTATTGTAAATACGTGTTTTAGATGTAAAATAATGTGAACTTAACGATAAAAATATAAAAAGTATGATTAGTTCAATACAAATGACTTTAAACGATATTTAGCGGAATTATCACCATTTTTTACCAAATTTTTTCCCAAATTTTTTTTCTATTTTTTGTATTCACCCAAATGTATTGTAAATACGTGTTTTAGATGTAAAATAATGTGAACTTAACGATAAAAATATAAAAAGTATGATTAGTTCAATACAAATGACTTTAAACGATATTAAGCGGAATTATCACCATTTTTTACCAAATTTTTTTTCTATTTTTTGTATTCACCCAAATGTATTGTAAACACGTGTTTTAGATGTAAAATAATGTGAACTTAACGTTAAAAATATAAAAAGTATGATTAGTTTAATATAAATGACTTAAGACGATATTTAGCGGATTCATCACCTGTATTTCAAAATTTTTTTACGACCTTTTATATTCACCCAAATGTATTGTAAAGACGTGTTTTAGATGTAAAATAATGTGAACTTAACGATAAAAATATAAAAAGTATGATTAGTTCAATACAAATGACTTTAAACGATATTTAGCGGAATTATCAGCATATTTACCCAATTTTTTCCCAAATTTTTTTTCTATTTTTTGTATTCACCCAAATGTATTGTAAATACGTGTTTTAGATGTAAAATAATGTGAACTTAACGATAAAAATATAAAAAGTATGATTAGTTCAATACAAATGACTTTAAACGATATTTAGCGGAATTATCAGCATTTTTTACCCAATTTTTTCCCAAATTTTTTTTCTATTTTTTGTATTCACCCAAATGTATTGTAAATACGTGTTTTAGATGTAAAATAATGTGAACTTAACGATAAAAATATAAAAAGTATGATTAGTTCAATACAAATGACTTTAAACGATATTTAGCGGAATTATCACCATTTTTTACCAAATTTTTTCCCAAATTTTTTTTCTATTTTTTGTATTCACCCAAATGTATTGTAAATACGTGTTTTAGATGTAAAATATGGTGAAATTAACGATAAAAATATAAAAAGTATGATTAGTTCAATACAAATGACTTTAAACGATATTTAGCGGAATTATCACCATTTTTAACCCAATTTTTTCCCAAATTTTTTTTCTATTTTTTGTATTCACCCAAATGTATTGTAAACACGTGTTTTAGATGTAAAATAATGTGAACTTAACGTTAAAAATATAAAAAGTATGATTAGTTTAATAGAAATGACTTAAGACGATATTTAGCGGATTCATCACCTGTATTTCAAAATTTTTTTACGACCTTTTATATTCACCCAAATGTATTGTAAAGACGTGTTTTAGATGTAAAATAATGTGAACTTAACGATCAAAATATAAAAAGTATGATTAGTTCAATACAAATGACTTTAAACGATATTTAGCGGAATTATCACCATTTTTTACCAAATTTTTTTTCTATTTTTTGTATTCACCCAAATGTATTGTAAACACGTGTTTTAGATGTAAAATAATGTGAACTTAACGTTAAAAATATAAAAAGTATGATTAGTTTAATAGAAATGACTTAAGACGATATTTAGCGGATTCATCACCTGTATTTCAAAATTTTTTTACGACCTTTTATATTCACCCAAATGTATTGTAAAGACGTGTTTTAGATGTAAAATAATGTGAACTTAACGATAAAAATATAAAAAGTATGATTAGTTCAATACAAATGACTTTAAACGATATTTAGCGGAATTATCAGTATATTTACCCAATTTTTTCCCAAATTTTTTTTCTATTTTTTGTATTCACCCAAATGTATTGTAAACAAGTGTTTTAGATGTAAAATAATGTGAACTTAACGTTCAAAATATAAAAAGTATGATTAGTTTAATAGAAATGACTTAAGACGATATTTAGCGGATTCATCACCTGTATTTCAAAATTTTTTTACGACCTTTTATATTCACCCAAATGTATTGTAAAGACGTGTTTTAGATGTAAAATAATGTGAACTTAACGATAAAAATATAAAAAGTATGATTAGTTCAATACAACTGACTTTAAACGATATTTAGCGGAATTATCACCATTTTTTACCAAATTTTTTCCCAAATTTTTTTTTTATTTTTTGTATTCACCCAAATGTATTGTAAATACGTGTTTTAGATGTAAAATAATGTGAACTTAACGATAAAAATATAAAAAGTATGATTAGTTCAATACAAATGACTTTAAACGATATTTAGCGGAATTATCACCATTTTTTACCCAATTTTTTCCCAAATTTTTTTTCTATTTTTTGTATTCACCCAAATGTATTATAAACACGTGTTTTAGATGTAAAATAATGTGAACTTAACGTTAAAAATATAAAAAGTATGATTAGTTTAATAGAAATGACTTAAGACGATATTTAGCGGATTCATCACCTGTATTTCAAAATTTTTTTACGACCTTTTATATTCACCCAAATGTATTGTAAAGACGTGTTTTAGATGTAAAATAATGTGAACTTAACGATAAAAATATAAAAAGTATGATTAGTTCATTACAAATGACTTTAAACGATATTTAGCGGAATTATCACCATTTTTTACCAAATTTTTTTTCTATTTTTTGTATTCACCCAAATGTATTGTAAACACGTGTTTTAGATGTAAAATAATGTGAACTTAACGTTAAAAATATAAAAAGTATGATTAGTTTAATAGAAATGACTTAAGACGATATTTAGCGGATTCATCACCTGTATTTCAAAAGTTTTTTACGACCTTTTATATTCACCCAAATGTATTGTAAATACGTGTTTTAGATGTAAAATAATGTGAACTTAACGATAAAAATATAAAAAGTATGATTAGTTCAATACAAATGACTTTAAACGATATTTAGCGGAATTATCAGCATTTTTTACCCAATTTTTTCCCAAATTTTTTTTCTATTTTTTGTATTCACCCAAATGTATTGTAAATACGTGTTTTAGATGTAAAATAATGTGAACTTAACGATAAAAATATAAAAAGTATGATTAGTTCAATACAAATGACTTTAAACGATATTTAGCGGAATTATCACCATTTTTTACCAAATTTTTTCCCAAATTTTTTTTCTATTTTTTGTATTCACCCAAATGTATTGTAAATACGTGTTTTAGATGTAAAATATTGTGAACTTAACGATAAAAAAATAAAAAGTATGATTAGTTCAATAAAAATGACTTTAAACGATATTTAGCGGAATTATCACCATTTTTAACCCAATTTTTTCCCAAATTTTTTTTCTATTTTTTGTATTCACCCAAATGTATTGTAAACAAGTGTTTTAGATGTAAAATAATGTGAACTTAACGTTCAAAATATAAAAAGTATGATTAGTTTAATAGAAATGACTTAAGACGATATTTAGCGGATTCATCACCTGTATTTCAAAATTTTTTTACGACCTTTTATATTCACCCAAATGTATTGTAAAGACGTGTTTTAGATGTAAAATAATGTGAACTTAACGATAAAAATATAAAAAGTATGATTAGTTCAATACAAATGACTTTAAACGATATTTAGCGGAATTATCACCATTTTTTACCAAATTTTTTTTCTATTTTTTGTATTCACCCAAATGTATTGTAAACACGTGTTTTAGATGTAAAATAATGTGAACTTAACGTTAAAAATATAAAAAGTATGATTAGTTCAATACAAATGACTTTAAACGATATTTAGCGGAATTATCAGCATTTTTTACCCAATTTTTTCCCAAATTTTTTTTCTATTTTTTGTATTCACCCAAATGTATTGTAAATACGTGTTTTAGATGTAAAATAATGTGAACTTAACGATAAAAATATAAAAAGTATGATTAGTTCAATACAAATGACTTTAAACGATATTTAGCGGAATTATCACCATTTTTTACCAAATTTTTTCCCAAATTTTTTTTCTATTTTTTGTATTCACCCAAATGTATTGTAAATACGTGTTTTAGATGTAAAATATGGTGAAATTAACGATAAAAATATAAAAAGTATGATTAGTTCAATACAAATGACTTTAAACGATATTTAGCGGAATTATCACCATTTTTAACCCAATTTTTTCCCAAATTTTTTTTCTATTTTTTGTATTCACCCAAATGTATTGTAAACACGTGTTTTAGATGTAAAATAATGTGAACTTAACGTTAAAAATATAAAAAGTATGATTAGTTTAATAGAAATGACTTAAGACGATATTTAGCGGATTCATCACCTGTATTTCAAAATTTTTTTACGACCTTTTATATTCACCCAAATGTATTGTAAAGACGTGTTTTAGATGTAAAATAATGTGAACTTAACGATCAAAATATAAAAAGTATGATTAGTTCAATACAAATGACTTTAAACGATATTTAGCGGAATTATCACCATTTTTTACCAAATTTTTTTTCTATTTTTTGTATTCACCCAAATGTATTGTAAACACGTGTTTTAGATGTAAAATAATGTGAACTTAACGTTAAAAATATAAAAAGTATGATTAGTTTAATAGAAATGACTTAAGACGATATTTAGCGGATTCATCACCTGTATTTCAAAATTTTTTTACGACCTTTTATATTCACCCAAATGTATTGTAAAGACGTGTTTTAGATGTAAAATAATGTGAACTTAACGATAAAAATATAAAAAGTATGATTAGTTCAATACAAATGACTTTAAACGATATTTAGCGGAATTATCAGTATATTTACCCAATTTTTTCCCAAATTTTTTTTCTATTTTTTGTATTCACCCAAATGTATTGTAAACAAGTGTTTTAGATGTAAAATAATGTGAACTTAACGTTCAAAATATAAAAAGTATGATTAGTTTAATAGAAATGACTTAAGACGATATTTAGCGGATTCATCACCTGTATTTCAAAATTTTTTTACGACCTTTTATATTCACCCAAATGTATTGTAAAGACGTGTTTTAGATGTAAAATAATGTGAACTTAACGATAAAAATATAAAAAGTATGATTAGTTCAATACAACTGACTTTAAACGATATTTAGCGGAATTATCACCATTTTTTACCAAATTTTTTCCCAAATTTTTTTTTTATTTTTTGTATTCACCCAAATGTATTGTAAATACGTGTTTTAGATGTAAAATAATGTGAACTTAACGATAAAAATATAAAAAGTATGATTAGTTCAATACAAATGACTTTAAACGATATTTAGCGGAATTATCACCATTTTTTACCCAATTTTTTCCCAAATTTTTTTTCTATTTTTTGTATTCACCCAAATGTATTATAAACACGTGTTTTAGATGTAAAATAATGTGAACTTAACGTTAAAAATATAAAAAGTATGATTAGTTTAATAGAAATGACTTAAGACGATATTTAGCGGATTCATCACCTGTATTTCAAAATTTTTTTACGACCTTTTATATTCACCCAAATGTATTGTAAAGACGTGTTTTAGATGTAAAATAATGTGAACTTAACGATAAAAATATAAAAAGTATGATTAGTTCATTACAAATGACTTTAAACGATATTTAGCGGAATTATCACCATTTTTTACCAAATTTTTTTTCTATTTTTTGTATTCACCCAAATGTATTGTAAACACGTGTTTTAGATGTAAAATAATGTGAACTTAACGTTAAAAATATAAAAAGTATGATTAGTTTAATAGAAATGACTTAAGACGATATTTAGCGGATTCATCACCTGTATTTCAAAAGTTTTTTACGACCTTTTATATTCACCCAAATGTATTGTAAATACGTGTTTTAGATGTAAAATAATGTGAACTTAACGATAAAAATATAAAAAGTATGATTAGTTCAATACAAATGACTTTAAACGATATTTAGCGGAATTATCAGCATTTTTTACCCAATTTTTTCCCAAATTTTTTTTCTATTTTTTGTATTCACCCAAATGTATTGTAAATACGTGTTTTAGATGTAAAATAATGTGAACTTAACGATAAAAATATAAAAAGTATGATTAGTTCAATACAAATGACTTTAAACGATATTTAGCGGAATTATCACCATTTTTTACCAAATTTTTTCCCAAATTTTTTTTCTATTTTTTGTATTCACCCAAATGTATTGTAAATACGTGTTTTAGATGTAAAATATTGTGAACTTAACGATAAAAAAATAAAAAGTATGATTAGTTCAATAAAAATGACTTTAAACGATATTTAGCGGAATTATCACCATTTTTAACCCAATTTTTTCCCAAATTTTTTTTCTATTTTTTGTATTCACCCAAATGTATTGTAAACAAGTGTTTTAGATGTAAAATAATGTGAACTTAACGTTCAAAATATAAAAAGTATGATTAGTTTAATAGAAATGACTTAAGACGATATTTAGCGGATTCATCACCTGTATTTCAAAATTTTTTTACGACCTTTTATATTCACCCAAATGTATTGTAAAGACGTGTTTTAGATGTAAAATAATGTGAACTTAACGATAAAAATATAAAAAGTATGATTAGTTCAATACAAATGACTTTAAACGATATTTAGCGGAATTATCACCATTTTTTACCAAATTTTTTTTCTATTTTTTGTATTCACCCAAATGTATTGTAAACACGTGTTTTAGATGTAAAATAATGTGAACTTAACGTTAAAAATATAAAAAGTATGATTAGTTTAATAGAAATGACTTAAGACGATATTTAGCGGATTCATCACCTGTATTTCAAAATTTTTTTACGACCTTTTATATTCACCCAAATGTATTGTAAAGACGTGTTTTAGATGTAAAATAATGTGAACTTAACGATCAAAATATAAAAAGTATGATTAGTTCAATACAAATGACTTTAAACGATATTTAGCGGAATTATCACCATTTTTTACCAAATTTTTTTTCTATTTTTTGTATTCACCCAAATGTATTGTAAACACGTGTTTTAGATGTAAAATAATGTGAACTTAACGTTAAAAATATAAAAAGTATGATTAGTTTAATAGAAATGACTTAAGACGATATTTAGCGGATTCATCACCTGTATTTCAAAATTTTTTTACGACCTTTTATATTCACCCAAATGTATTGTAAAGACGTGTTTTAGATGTAAAATAATGTGAACTTAACGATAAAAATATAAAAAGTATGATTAGTTCAATACAAATGACTTTAAACGATATTTAGCGGAATTATCAGTATATTTACCCAATTTTTTCCCAAATTTTTTTTCTATTTTTTGTATTCACCCAAATGTATTGTATATACGTGTTTTAGAAGTAAAATAATGTGAACTTAACGATAAAAATATAAAAAGTATGATTAGTTCAATACAAATGACTTTAAACGATATTTAGCGGAATTATCACCATTTTTTACCCAATTTTTTCCCAAATTTTTTTTCTATTTTTTGTATTCACCCAAATGTATTATAAACACGTGTTTTAGATGTAAAATAATGTGAACTTAACGTTAAAAATATAAAAAGTATGATTAGTTTAATAGAAATGACTTAAGACGATATTTAGCGGATTCATCACCTGTATTTCAAAATTTTTTTACGACCTTTTATATTCACCCAAATGTATTGTAAAGACGTGTTTTAGATGTAAAATAATGTGAACTTAACGATAAAAATATAAAAAGTATGATTAGTTCAATACAAATGACTTTAAACGATATTTAGCGGAATTATCACCATTTTTTACCAAATTTTTTTTCTATTTTTTGTATTCACCCAAATGTATTGTAAACACGTGTTTTAGATGTAAAATAATGTGAACTTAACGTTAAAAATATAAAAAGTATGATTAGTTCAATACAAATGACTTTAAACGATATTTAGCGGAATTATCAGCATATTTACCCAATTTTTTCCCAAATTTTTTTTCTATTTTTTGTATTCACCCAAATGTATTGTAAATACGTGTTTTAGATGTAAAATAATGTGAACTTAACGATAAAAATATAAAAAGTATGATTAGTTCAAAACAAATGACTTTAAACGATATTTAGCGGAATTATCAGCATTTTTTACCCAATTTTTTCCCAAATTTTTTTTCTATTTTTTGTATTCACCCAAATGTATTGTAAATACGTGTTTTAGATGTAAAATAATGTGAACTTAACGATAAAAATATAAAAAGTATGATTAGTTCAATACAAATGACTTTAAACGATATTTAGCGGAATTATCACCATTTTTTTCCAAATTTTTTCCCAAATTTTTTTTCTATATTTTGTATTCACCCAAATATATTGTAAATACGTGTTTTAGATGTAAAATAATGTGAACTTAACGATAAAAATATAAAAAGTATGATTAGTTCAATGCAAATGACTTTAAACGATATTTAGCGGAATTATCACCATTTTTTACCCAATCTTTTCCCAAATTTTTTTTCTATTTTTTGTATTCACCCAAATGTATTGTAAACACGTGTTTTAGATGTAGAATAATGTGAACTTAACGTTAAATTTATAAAAAGTATGATTAGTTTAATAGAAATGACTTAAGACGATATTTAGCGGATTCATCACCTGTATTTCAAAATTTTTTTACGACCTTTTATATTCACCCAAATGTATTGTAAAGACGTATTTTAGATGTAAAATAATGTGAACTTAACGATAAAAATATAAAAAGTATGATTAGTTCAATACAAATGACTTTAAACGATATTTAGCGGAATTATCACCATTTTTTACCAAATTTTTTTTCTATTTTTTGTATTCACCCAAATGTATTGTAAACACGTGTTTTAGATGTAAAATAATGTGAACTTAACGTTAAAAATATAAAAAGTATGATTAGTTTAATAGAAATGACTTAAGACGATATTTAGCGGATTCATCACCTGTATTTCAAAATTTTTTTACGACCTTTTATATTCACCCAAATGTATTGTAAAGACGTGTTTTAGATGTAAAATAATGTGAACTTAACGATAAAAATATAAAAAGTATGATTAGTTCAATACAAATGACTTTAAACGATATTTAGCGGAATTATCACCATTTTTTACCCAATTTTTTCCCAAATTTTTTTTCTATCTTTTGTATTCACCCAAATGTATTGTAAATACGTGTTTTAGATGTAAAATAATGTGAACTTAACGATAAAAATATAAAAAGTATGATTAGTTCAATACAAATGACTTTAAACGATATTTAGCGGAATTATCACCATTTTTTTCCAAATTTTTTCCCAAATTTTTTTTCTATATTTTGTATTCACCCAAATATATTGTAAATACGTGTTTTAGATGTAAAATAATGTGAACTTAACGATAAAAATATAAAAAGTATGATTAGTTCAATACAAATGACTTTAAACGATATTTAGCGGAATTATCACCATTTTTTACCCAATCTTTTCCCAAATTTTTTTTCTATTTTTTGTATTCACCCAAATGTATTGTAAACACGTGTTTTAGATGTAAAATAATGTGAACTTAACGTTAAAAATATAAAAAGTATGATTAGTTTAATAGAAATGACTTAAGACGATATTTAGCGGATTCATCACCTGTATTTCAAAATTTTTTACGACCTTTTATATTCACCCAAATGTATTGTAAAGACGTGTTTTAGATGTAAAATAATGTGAACTTAACGATAAAAATATAAAAAGTATGATTAGTTCAATACAAATGACTTTAAACGATATTTAGCGGAATTATCACCATTTTTTACCAAATTTTTTTTCTATTTTTTGTATTCACCCAAATGTATTGTAAACACGTGTTTTAGATGTAAAATAATGTGAACTTAACGTTAAAAATATAAAAAGTATGATTAGTTTAATAGAAATGACTTAAGACGATATTTAGCGGATTCATCACCTGTATTTCAAAATTTTTTTACGACCTTTTATATTCACCCAAATGTTTTGTAAAGACGTGTTTTAGATGTAAAATAATGTGAACTTAACGATAAAAATATAAAAAGTATGATTAGTTCAATACAAATGACTTTAAACGATATTTAGTGGAATTATCAGCATATTTACCCAATTTTTTCCCAAATTTTTTTTCTATTTTTTGTATTCACCCAAATGTATTGTAAATACGTGTTTTAGATGTAAAATAATGTGAACTTAACGATAAAAATATAAAAAGTATGATTAGTTCAAAACAAATGACTTTAAACGATATTTAGCGGAATTATCAGCATTTTTTACCCAATTTTTTCCCAAATTTTTTTTCTATTTTTTGTATTCACCCAAATGTATTGTAAATACGTGTTTTAGATGTAAAATAATGTGAACTTAACGATAAAAATATAAAAAGTATGATTAGTTCAATACAAATGACTTTAAACGATATTTAGCGGAATTATCACCATTTTTTTCCAAATTTTTTCCCAAATTTTTTTTCTATATTTTGTATTCACCCAAATATATTGTAAATACGTGTTTTAGATGTAAAATAATGTGAACTTAACGATAAAAATATAAAAAGTATGATTAGTTCAATGCAAATGACTTTAAACGATATTTAGCGGAATTATCACCATTTTTTACCCAATCTTTTCCCAAATTTTTTTTCTATTTTTTGTATTCACCCAAATGTATTGTAAACACGTGTTTTAGATGTAGAATAATGTGAACTTAACGTTAAAAATATAAAAAGTATGATTAGTTTAATAGAAATGACTTAAGACGATATTTAGCGGATTCATCACCTGTATTTCAATATTTTTTTACGACCTTTTATATTCACCCAAATGTTTTGTAAAGACGTGTTTTAGATGTAAAATAATGTGAACTTAACGATAAAAATATAAAAAGTATGATTAGTTCAATACAAATGACTTTAAACGATATTTAGCGGAATTATCAGCATATTTACCCAATTTTTTCCCAAATTTTTTTTCTATTTTTTGTATTCACCCAAATGTATTGTAAATACGTGTTTTAGATGTAAAATAATGTGAACTTAACGATAAAAATATAAAAAGTATGATTAGTTCAAAACAAATGACTTTAAACGATATTTAGCGGAATTATCAGCATTTTTTACCCAATTTTTTCCCAAATTTTTTTTCTATATTTTGTATTCACCCAAATGTATTGTAAATACGTGTTTTAGATGTAAAATAATGTGAACTTAACGATAAAAATATAAAAAGTATGATTAGTTCAATGCAAATGACTTTAAACGATATTTAGCGGAATTATCACCATTTTTTACCCAATCTTTTCCCAAATTTTTTTTCTATTTTTTGTATTCACCCAAATGTATTGTAAACACGTGTTTTAGATGTAGAATAATGTGAACTTAACGTTAAATTTATAAAAAGTATGATTAGTTTAATAGAAATGACTTAAGACGATATTTAGCGGATTCATCACCTGTATTTCAAAATTTTTTTACGACCTTTTATATTCACCCAAATGTATTGTAAAGACGTATTTTAGATGTAAAATAATGTGAACTTAACGATAAAAATATAAAAAGTATGATTAGTTCAATACAAATGACTTTAAACGATATTTAGCGGAATTATCACCATTTTTTACCAAATTTTTTTTCTATTTTTTGTATTCACCCAAATGTATTGTAAACACGTGTTTTAGATGTAAAATAATGTGAACTTAACGTTAAAAATATAAAAAGTATGATTAGTTTAATAGAAATGACTTAAGACGATATTTAGCGGATTCATCACCTGTATTTCAAAATTTTTTTACGACCTTTTATATTCACCCAAATGTTTTGTAAAGACGTGTTTTAGATGTAAAATAATGTGAACTTAACGATAAAAATATAAAAAGTATGATTAGATCAATACAAATGACTTTAAACGATATTTAGCGGAATTATCACCATTTTTTACCAAATTTTTTTTCTATTTTTTGTATTCACCCAAATGTATTGTAAACACGTGTTTTAGATGTAAAATAATGTGAACTTAACGTTAAAAATATAAAAAGTATGATTAGTTTAATAGAAATGACTTAAGACGATATTTAGCGGATTCATCACCTGTATTTCAAAATTTTTTTACGACCTTTTATATTCACCCAAATGTATTGTAAAGACGTGTTTTAGATGTAAAATAATGTGAACTTAACGATAAAAATATAAAAAGTATGATTAGTTCAATACAAATGACTTTAAACGATATTTAGCGGAATTATCACCATTTTTTACCAAATTTTTTCCCAAATTTTTTTTCTATTTTTTGTATTCACCCAAATGTATTGTAAACACGTGTTTTAGATGTAAAATAATGTGAACTTAACGTTAAAAATATAAAAAGTATGATTAGTTTAATAGAAATGACTTAAGACGATATTTAGCGGATTCATCACCTGTATTTCAAAATTTTTTTACGACCTTTTATATTCACCCAAATGTATTGTAAAGACGTGTTTTAGATGTAAAATAATGTGAACTTAACGATAAAAATATAAAAAGTATGATTAGTTCAATACAAATGACTTTAAACGATATTTAGCGGAATTATCACCATTTTTTACCCAATTTTTTCCCAAATTTTTTTTCTATCTTTTGTATTCACCCAAATGTATTGTAAATACGTGTTTTAGATGTAAAATAATGTGAACTTAACGTTAAAAATATAAAAAGTATGATTAGTTTAATAGAAATGACTTAAGACGATATTTAGCGGATTCATCACCTGTATTTCAAAATTTTTTTACGACCTTTTATATTCACCCAAATGTATTGTAAAGACGTGTTTTAGATGTAAAATAATGTGAACTTAACGATAAAAATATAAAAAGTATGATTAGTTCAATACAAATGACTTTAAACGATATTTAGCGGAATTATCACCATTTTTTTCCAAATTTTTTCCCAAATTTTTTTTCTATATTTTGTATTCACCCAAATATATTGTAAATACGTGTTTTAGATGTAAAATAATGTGAACTTAACGATAAAAATATAAAAAGTATGATTAGTTCAATACAAATGACTTTAAACGATATTTAGCGGAATTATCACCATTTTTTACCCAATCTTTTCCCAAATTTTTTTTCTATTTTTTGTATTCACCCAAATGTATTGTAAACACGTGTTTTAGATGTAAAATAATGTGAACTTAACGTTAAAAATATAAAAAGTATGATTAGTTTAATAGAAATGACTTAAGACGATATTTAGCGGATTCATCACCTGTATTTCAAAATTTTTTACGACCTTTTATATTCACCCAAATGTATTGTAAAGACGTGTTTTAGATGTAAAATAATGTGAACTTAACGATAAAAATATAAAAAGTATGATTAGTTCAATACAAATGACTTTAAACGATATTTAGCGGAATTATCACCATTTTTTACCAAATTTTTTTTCTATTTTTTGTATTCACCCAAATGTATTGTAAACACGTGTTTTAGATGTAAAATAATGTGAACTTAACGTTAAAAATATAAAAAGTATGATTAGTTTAATAGAAATGACTTAAGACGATATTTAGCGGATTCATCACCTGTATTTCAAAATTTTTTTACGACCTTTTATATTCACCCAAATGCTTTGTAAAGACGTGTTTTAGATGTAAAATAATGTGAACTTAACGATAAAAATATAAAAAGTATGATTAGTTCAATACAAATGACTTTAAACGATATTTAGCGGAATTATCAGCATATTTACCCAATTTTTTCCCAAATTTTTTTTCTATTTTTTGTATTCACCCAAATGTATTGTAAATACGTGTTTTAGATGTAAAATAATGTGAACTTAACGATAAAAATATAAAAAGTATGATTAGTTCAAAACAAATGACTTTAAACGATATTTAGCGGAATTATCAGCATTTTTTACCCAATTTTTTCCCAAATTTTTTTTCTATTTTTTGTATTCACCCAAATGTATTGTAAATACGTGTTTTAGATGTAAAATAATGTGAAATTAACGATAAAAATATAAAAAGTATGATTAGTTCAATACAAATGACTTTAAACGATATTTAGCGGAATTATCACCATTTTTTTCCAAATTTTTTCCCAAATTTTTTTTCTATTTTTTGTATTCACCCAAATGTATTGTAAATACGTGTTTTAGATGTAAAATAATGTGAACTTAACGATAAAAATATAAAAAGTATGATTAGTTCAATACAAATGACTTTAAACGATATTTAGCGGAATTATCACCATTTTTTTCCAAATTTTTTCCCAAATTTTTTTTCTATATTTTGTATTCACCCAAATATATTGTAAATACGTGTTTTAGATGTAAAATAATGTGAACTTAACGATAAAAATATAAAAAGTATGATTAGTTCAATGCAAATGACTTTAAACGATATTTAGCGGAATTATCACCATTTTTTACCCAATCTTTTCCCAAATTTTTTTTCTATTTTTTGTATTCACCCAAATGTATTGTAAACACGTGTTTTAGATGTAGAATAATGTGAACTTAACGTTAAATTTATAAAAAGTATGATTAGTTTAATAGAAATGACTTAAGACGATATTTAGCGGATTCATCACCTGTATTTCAAAATTTTTTTACGACCTTTTATATTCACCCAAATGTATTGTAAAGACGTATTTTAGATGTAAAATAATGTGAACTTAACGATAAAAATATAAAAAGTATGATTAGTTCAATACAAATGACTTTAAACGATATTTAGCGGAATTATCACCATTTTTTACCAAATTTTTTTTCTATTTTTTGTATTCACCCAAATGTATTGTAAACACGTGTTTTAGATGTAAAATAATGTGAACTTAACGTTAAAAATATAAAAAGTATGATTAGTTTAATAGAAATGACTTAAGACGATATTTAGCGGATTCATCACCTGTATTTCAAAATTTTTTTACGACCTTTTATATTCACCCAAATGTTTTGTAAAGACGTGTTTTAGATGTAAAATAATGTGAACTTAACGATAAAAATATAAAAAGTATGATTAGATCAATACAAATGACTTTAAACGATATTTAGCGGAATTATCACCATTTTTTACCAAATTTTTTTTCTATTTTTTGTATTCACCCAAATGTATTGTAAACACGTGTTTTAGATGTAAAATAATGTGAACTTAACGTTAAAAATATAAAAAGTATGATTAGTTTAATAGAAATGACTTAAGACGATATTTAGCGGATTCATCACCTGTATTTCAAAATTTTTTTACGACCTTTTATATTCACCCAAATGTATTGTAAAGACGTGTTTTAGATGTAAAATAATGTGAACTTAACGATAAAAATATAAAAAGTATGATTAGTTCAATACAAATGACTTTAAACGATATTTAGCGGAATTATCACCATTTTTTACCAAATTTTTTCCCAAATTTTTTTTCTATTTTTTGTATTCACCCAAATGTATTGTAAACACGTGTTTTAGATGTAAAATAATGTGAACTTAACGTTAAAAATATAAAAAGTATGATTAGTTTAATAGAAATGACTTAAGACGATATTTAGCGGATTCATCACCTGTATTTCAAAATTTTTTTACGACCTTTTATATTCACCCAAATGTATTGTAAAGACGTGTTTTAGATGTAAAATAATGTGAACTTAACGATAAAAATATAAAAAGTATGATTAGTTCAATACAAATGACTTTAAACGATATTTAGCGGAATTATCACCATTTTTTACCCAATTTTTTCCCAAATTTTTTTTCTATCTTTTGTATTCACCCAAATGTATTGTAAATACGTGTTTTAGATGTAAAATAATGTGAACTTAACGTTAAAAATATAAAAAGTATGATTAGTTTAATAGAAATGACTTAAGACGATATTTAGCGGATTCATCACCTGTATTTCAAAATTTTTTTACGACCTTTTATATTCACCCAAATGTATTGTAAAGACGTGTTTTAGATGTAAAATAATGTGAACTTAACGATAAAAATATAAAAAGTATGATTAGTTCAATACAAATGACTTTAAACGATATTTAGCGGAATTATCACCATTTTTTTCCAAATTTTTTCCCAAATTTTTTTTCTATATTTTGTATTCACCCAAATATATTGTAAATACGTGTTTTAGATGTAAAATAATGTGAACTTAACGATAAAAATATAAAAAGTATGATTAGTTCAATACAAATGACTTTAAACGATATTTAGCGGAATTATCACCATTTTTTACCCAATCTTTTCCCAAATTTTTTTTCTATTTTTTGTATTCACCCAAATGTATTGTAAACACGTGTTTTAGATGTAAAATAATGTGAACTTAACGTTAAAAATATAAAAAGTATGATTAGTTTAATAGAAATGACTTAAGACGATATTTAGCGGATTCATCACCTGTATTTCAAAATTTTTTACGACCTTTTATATTCACCCAAATGTATTGTAAAGACGTGTTTTAGATGTAAAATAATGTGAACTTAACGATAAAAATATAAAAAGTATGATTAGTTCAATACAAATGACTTTAAACGATATTTAGCGGAATTATCACCATTTTTTACCAAATTTTTTTTCTATTTTTTGTATTCACCCAAATGTATTGTAAACACGTGTTTTAGATGTAAAATAATGTGAACTTAACGTTAAAAATATAAAAAGTATGATTAGTTTAATAGAAATGACTTAAGACGATATTTAGCGGATTCATCACCTGTATTTCAAAATTTTTTTACGACCTTTTATATTCACCCAAATGTTTTGTAAAGACGTGTTTTAGATGTAAAATAATGTGAACTTAACGATAAAAATATAAAAAGTATGATTAGTTCAATACAAATGACTTTAAACGATATTTAGCGGAATTATCAGCATATTTACCCAATTTTTTCCCAAATTTTTTTTCTATTTTTTGTATTCACCCAAATGTATTGTAAATACGTGTTTTAGATGTAAAATAATGTGAACTTAACGATAAAAATATAAAAAGTATGATTAGTTCAAAACAAATGACTTTAAACGATATTTAGCGGAATTATCAGCATTTTTTACCCAATTTTTTCCCAAATTTTTTTTCTATTTTTTGTATTCACCCAAATGTATTGTAAATACGTGTTTTAGATGTAAAATAATGTGAACTTAACGATAAAAATATAAAAAGTATGATTAGTTCAATACAAATGACTTTAAACGATATTTAGCGGAATTATCACCATTTTTTTCCAAATTTTTTCCCAAATTTTTTTTCTATATTTTGTATTCACCCAAATATATTGTAAATACGTGTTTTAGATGTAAAATAATGTGAACTTAACGATAAAAATATAAAAAGTATGATTAGTTCAATGCAAATGACTTTAAACGATATTTAGCGGAATTATCACCATTTTTTACCCAATCTTTTCCCAAATTTTTTTTCTATTTTTTGTATTCACCCAAATGTATTGTAAACACGTGTTTTAGATGTAGAATAATGTGAACTTAACGTTAAATTTATAAAAAGTATGATTAGTTTAATAGAAATGACTTAAGACGATATTTAGCGGATTCATCACCTGTATTTCAAAATTTTTTTACGACCTTTTATATTCACCCAAATGTATTGTAAAGACGTATTTTAGATGTAAAATAATGTGAACTTAACGATAAAAATATAAAAAGTATGATTAGTTCAATACAAATGACTTTAAACGATATTTAGCGGAATTATCACCATTTTTTACCAAATTTTTTTTCTATTTTTTGTATTCACCCAAATGTATTGTAAACACGTGTTTTAGATGTAAAATAATGTGAACTTAACGTTAAAAATATAAAAAGTATGATTAGTTTAATAGAAATGACTTAAGACGATATTTAGCGGATTCATCACCTGTATTTCAAAATTTTTTTACGACCTTTTATATTCACCCAAATGTTTTGTAAAGACGTGTTTTAGATGTAAAATAATGTGAACTTAACGATAAAAATATAAAAAGTATGATTAGATCAATACAAATGACTTTAAACGATATTTAGCGGAATTATCACCATTTTTTACCAAATTTTTTTTCTATTTTTTGTATTCACCCAAATGTATTGTAAACACGTGTTTTAGATGTAAAATAATGTGAACTTAACGTTAAAAATATAAAAAGTATGATTAGTTTAATAGAAATGACTTAAGACGATATTTAGCGGATTCATCACCTGTATTTCAAAATTTTTTTACGACCTTTTATATTCACCCAAATGTATTGTAAAGACGTGTTTTAGATGTAAAATAATGTGAACTTAACGATAAAAATATAAAAAGTATGATTAGTTCAATACAAATGACTTTAAACGATATTTAGCGGAATTATCACCATTTTTTACCAAATTTTTTCCCAAATTTTTTTTCTATTTTTTGTATTCACCCAAATGTATTGTAAATACGTGTTTTAGATGTAAAATAATGTGAACTTAACGATCAAAATATAAAAAGTATGATTAGTTCAATACAAATGACTTTAAACGATATTTAGCGGAATTATCACCATTTTTTACCAAATTTTTTTTCTATTTTTTGTATTCACCCAAATGTATTTTAAACACGTGTTTTAGATGCAAAATAATGTGAACTTAACGTTAAAAATATAAAAAGTATGATTAGTTTAATAGAAATGACTTAAGACGATATTTAGCGGATTCATCACCTGTATTTCAAAATTTTTTTACGACCTTTTATATTCACCCAAATGTATTGTAAAGACGTGTTTTAGATGTAAAATTATGTGAACTTAACGATAAAAATATAAAAAGTATGATTAGTTCAATACAAATGACTTTAAACGATATTTAGCGGAATTATCACCATTTTTTACCAAATTTTTTCCCAAATTTTTTTTCTATTTTTTGTATTCACCCAAATGTATTGTAAATACGTGTTTTAGATGTAAAATAATGTGAACTTAACGATCAAAATATAAAAAGTATGATTAGTTCAATACAAATGACTTTAAACGATATTTAGCGGAATTATCACCATTTTTTACCAAATTTTTTTTCTATTTTTTGTATTCACCCAAATGTATTGTAAACACGTGTTTTAGATGTAAAATAATGTGAACTTAACGATAAAAATATAAAAAGTATGATTAGTTCAATACAAATGACTTTAAACGATATTTAGCGGAATTATCAGTATATTTACCCAATTTTTTCCCAAATTTTTTTTCTATTTTTTGTATTCACCCAAATGTATTGTAAATACGTGTTTTAGATGTAAAATAATGTGAACTTAACGATAAAAATATAAAAAGTATGATTAGTTCAATACAAATGACTTTAAACGATATTTAGCGGAATTATCAGCATTTTTTACCCAATTTTTTCCCAAATTTTTTTTCTATTTTTTGTATTCACCCAAATGTATTGTATATACGTGTTTTAGATGTAAAATAATGTGAACTTAACGATAAAAATATAAAAAGTATGATTAGTTCAATACAAATGACTTTAAACGATATTTAGCGGAATTATCACCATTTTTTACCAAATTTTTTCCCAAATTTTTTTTCTATTTTTTGGATTCACCCAAATGTATTGTAAATACGTGTTTTAGATGTAAAATAATGTGAACTTAACGATAAAAATATAAAAAGTATGATTAGTTCAATACAAATGACTTTAAACGATATTTAGCGGAATTATCACCATTTTTTACCCAATTTTTTCCCAAATTTTTTTTCTATTTTTTGTATTCACCCAAATGTATTATAAACACGTGTTTTAGATGTAAAATAATGTGAACTTAACGATAAAAATATAAAAAGTATGATTAGTTCAATACAAATGACTTTAAACGATATTTAGCGGAATTATCACCATTTTTTTCCAAATTTTTTCCCAAATTTTTTTTCTATATTTTGTATTCACCCAAATATATTGTAAATACGTGTTTTAGATGTAAAATAATGTGAAATTAACGATCAAAATATAAAAAGTATGATTAGTTCAATACAAATGACTTTAAACGATATTTAGCGGAATTATCACCAGTTTTTACCAAATTTTTTTTCTATTTTTTGTATTCACCCAAATGTATTTTAAACACGTGTTTTAGATGTAAAATAATGTGAACTTAACGTTAAAAATATAAAAAGTATGATTAGTTTAATAGAAATGACTTAAGACGATATTTAGCGGATTCATCACCTGTATTTCAAAATTTTTTTACGACCTTTTATATTCACCCAAATGTATTGTAAAGACGTGTTTTAGATGTAAAATTATGTGAACTTAACGATAAAAATATAAAAAGTATGATTAGTTCAATACAAATGACTTTAAACGATATTTAGCGGAATTATCACCATTTTTTACCAAATTTTTTCCCAAATTTTTTTTCTATTTTTTGTATTCACCCAAATGTATTGTAAATACGTGTTTTAGATGTAAAATAATGTGAACTTAACGATCAAAATATAAAAAGTATGATTAGTTCAATACAAATGACTTTAAACGATATTTAGCGGAATTATCACCATTTTTTACCAAATTTTTTTTCTATTTTTTGTATTCACCCAAATGTATTGTAAACACGTGTTTTAGATGTAAAATAATGTGAACTTAACGTTAAAAATATAAAAAGTATGATTAGTTTAATAGAAATGACTTAAGACGATATTTAGCGGATTCATCACCTGTATTTCAAAATTTTTTTACGACCTTTTATATTCACCCAAATGTATTGTAAATACGTGTTTTAGATGTAAAATAATGTGAACTTAACGATAAAAATATAAAAAGTATGATTAGTTCAATACAAATGACTTTAAACGATATTTAGCGGAATTATCAGCATATTTACCCAATTTTTTCCCAAATTTTTTTTCTATTTTTTGTATTCACCCAAATGTATTGTAAATACGTGTTTTAGATGTAAAATAATGTGAACTTAACGATAAAAATATAAAAAGTATGATTAGTTCAATACAAATGACTTTAAACGATATTTAGCGGAATTATCACCATTTTTTTCCAAATTTTTTCCCAAATTTTTTTTCTATATTTTGTATTCACCCAAATATATTGTAAATACGTGTTTTAGATGTAAAATAATGTGAACTTAACGATAAAAATATAAAAAGTATGATTAGTTCAATACAAATGACTTTAAACGATATTTAGCGGAATTATCACCATTTTTTACCCAATTTTTTCCCAAATTTTTTTTCTATTTTTTGTATTCACCCAAATGTATTGTAAACACGTGTTTTAGATGTAAAATAATGTGAACTTAACGTTAAAAATATAAAAAGTATGATTAGTTTAATAGAAATGACTTAAGACGATATTTAGCGGATTCATCACCTGTATTTCAAAATTTTTTTACGACCTTTTATATTCACCCAAATGTATTGTAAAGACGTGTTTTAGATGTAAAATTATGTGAACTTAACGATAAAAATATAAAAAGTATGATTAGTTCAATACAAATGACTTTAAACGATATTTAGCGGAATTATCACCATTTTTTACCAAATTTTTTCCCAAATTTTTTTTCTATTTTTTGTATTCACCCAAATGTATTGTAAATACGTGTTTTAGATGTAAAATAATGTGAAATTAACGATCAAAATATAAAAAGTATGATTAGTTCAATACAAATGACTTTAAACGATATTTAGCGGAATTATCACCAGTTTTTACCAAATTTTTTTTCTATTTTTTGTATTCACCCAAATGTATTTTAAACACGTGTTTTAGATGTAAAATAATGTGAACTTAACGTTAAAAATATAAAAAGTATGATTAGTTTAATAGAAATGACTTAAGACGATATTTAGCGGATTCATCACCTGTATTTCAAAATTTTTTTACGACCTTTTATATTCACCCAAATGTATTGTAAAGACGTGTTTTAGATGTAAAATAATGTGAACTTAACGATAAAAATATAAAAAGTATGATTAGTTCAATACAAATGACTTTAAACGATATTTAGCGGAATTATCACCATTTTTTACCAAATTTTTTTTCTATTTTTTGTATTCACCCAAATGTATTGTAAACACGTGTTTTAGATGTAAAATAATGTGAACTTAACGTTAAAAATATAAAAAGTATGATTAGTTTAATAGAAATGACTTAAGACGATATTTAGCGGATTCATCACCTATATTTCAAAATTTTTTTACGACCTTTTATATTCACCCAAATGTATTGTAAAGACGTGTTTTAGATGTAAAATAATGTGAACTTAACGATCAAAATATAAAAAGTATGATTAGTTCAATACAAATGACTTTAAACGATATTTAGCGGAATTATCACCATTTTTTACCAAATTTTTTTTCTATTTTTTGTATTCACCAAAATGTATTGTAAACACGTGTTTTAGATGTAAAATAATGTGAACTTAACGTTAAAAATATAAAAAGTATGATTAGTTTAATAGAAATGACTTAAGACGATATTTAGCGGATTCATCACCTGTATTTCAAAATTTTTTTACGACCTTTTATATTCACCCAAATGTTTTGTAAAGACGTGTTTTAGATGTAAAATAATGTGAACTTAACGATAAAAATATAAAAAGTATGATTAGTTCAATACAAATGACTTTAAACGATATTTAGCGGAATTATCAGCATATTTACCCAATTTTTTCCCAAATTTTTTTTCTATTTTTTGTATTCACCCAAATGTATTGTAAATACGTGTTTTAGATGTAAAATAATGTGAACTTAACGATAAAAATATAAAAAGTATGATTAGTTCAAAACAAATGACTTTAAACGATATTTAGCGGAATTATCAGCATTTTTTACCCAATTTTTTCCCAAATTTTTTTTCTATTTTTTGTATTCACCCAAATGTATTGTAAATACGTGTTTTAGATGTAAAATAATGTGAACTTAACGATAAAAATATAAAAAGTATGATTAGTTCAATACAAATGACTTTAAACGATATTTAGCGGAATTATCACCATTTTTTTCCAAATTTTTTCCCAAATTTTTTTTCTATATTTTGTATTCACCCAAATATATTGTAAATACGTGTTTTAGATGTAAAATAATGTGAACTTAACGATAAAAATATAAAAAGTATGATTAGTTCAATGCAAATGACTTTAAACGATATTTAGCGGAATTATCACCATTTTTTACCCAATCTTTTCCCAAATTTTTTTTCTATTTTTTGTATTCACCCAAATGTATTGTAAACACGTGTTTTAGATGTAGAATAATGTGAACTTAACGTTAAAAATATAAAAAGTATGATTAGTTTAATAGAAATGACTTAAGACGATATTTAGCGGATTCATCACCTGTATTTCAAAATTTTTTTAGGACCTTTTATATTCACCCAAATGTATTGTAAAGACGTATTTTAGATGTAAAATAATGTGAACTTAACGATAAAAATATAAAAAGTATGATTAGTTCAATACAAATGACTTTAAACGATATTTAGCGGAATTATCACCATTTTTTACCAAATTTTTTTTCTATTTTTTGTATTCACCCAAATGTATTGTAAACACGTGTTTTAGATGTAAAATAATGTGAACTTAACGTTAAAAATATAAAAAGTATGATTAGTTTAATAGAAATGACTTAAGACGATATTTAGCGGATTCATCACCTGTATTTCAAAATTTTTTTACGACCTTTTATATTCACCCAAATGTATTGTAAAGACGTGTTTTAGATGTAAAATAATGTGAACTTAACGATAAAAATATAAAAAGTATGATTAGTTCAATACAAATGACTTTAAACGATATTTAGCGGAATTATCACCATTTTTTACCCAATTTTTTCCCAAATTTTTTTTCTATCTTTTGTATTCACCCAAATGTATTGTAAATACGTGTTTTAGATGTAAAATAATGTGAACTTAACGATAAAAATATAAAAAGTATGATTAGTTCAATACAAATGACTTTAAACGATATTTAGCGGAATTATCACCATTTTTTTCCAAATTTTTTCCCAAATTTTTTTTCTATATTTTGTATTCACCCAAATATATTGTAAATACGTGTTTTAGATGTAAAATAATGTGAACTTAACGATAAAAATATAAAAAGTATGATTAGTTCAATACAAATGACTTTAAACGATATTTAGCGGAATTATCACCATTTTTTACCCAATCTTTTCCCAAATTTTTTTTCTATTTTTTGTATTCACCCAAATGTATTGTAAACACGTGTTTTAGATGTAAAATAATGTGAACTTAACGTTAAAAATATAAAAAGTATGATTAGTTTAATAGAAATGACTTAAGACGATATTTAGCGGATTCATCACCTGTATTTCAAAATTTTTTACGACCTTTTATATTCACCCAAATGTATTGTAAAGACGTGTTTTAGATGTAAAATAATGTGAACTTAACGATAAAAATATAAAAAGTATGATTAGTTCAATACAAATGACTTTAAACGATATTTAGCGGAATTATCACCATTTTTTACCAAATTTTTTTTCTATTTTTTGTATTCACCCAAATGTATTGTAAACACGTGTTTTAGATGTAAAATAATGTGAACTTAACGTTAAAAATATAAAAAGTATGATTAGTTTAATAGAAATGACTTAAGACGATATTTAGCGGATTCATCACCTGTATTTCAAAATTTTTTTACGACCTTTTATATTCACCCAAATGTTTTGTAAAGACGTGTTTTAGATGTAAAATAATGTGAACTTAACGATAAAAATATAAAAAGTATGATTAGTTCAATACAAATGACTTTTAACGATATTTAGCGGAATTATCAGCATATTTACCCAATTTTTTCCCAAATTTTTTTTCTATTTTTTGTATTCACCCAAATGTATTGTAAATACGTGTTATAGATGTAAAATAATGTGAACTTAACGATAAAAATATAAAAAGTATGATTAGTTCAAAACAAATGACTTTAAACGATATTTAGCGGAATTATCAGCATTTTTTACCCAATTTTTTCCCAAATTTTTTTTCTATTTTTTGTATTCACCCAAATGTATTGTAAATACGTGTTTTAGATGTAAAATAATGTGAACTTAACGATAAAAATATAAAAAGTATGATTAGTTCAATACAAATGACTTTAAACGATATTTAGCGGAATTATCACCATTTTTTTCCAAATTTTTCCCCAAATTTTTTTTCTATATTTTGTATTCACCCAAATATATTGTAAATACGTGTTTTAGATGTAAAATAATGTGAACTTAACGATAAAAATATAAAAAGTATGATTAGTTCAATGCAAATGACTTTAAACGATATTTAGCGGAATTATCACCATTTTTTACCCAATCTTTTCCCAAATTTTTTTTCTATTTTTTGTATTCACCCAAATGTATTATAAACACGTGTTTTAGATGTAAAATAATGTGAACTTAACGTTAAAAATATAAAAAGTATGATTAGTTTAATAGAAATGACTTAAGACGATATTTAGCGGATTCATCACCTGTATTTCAAAATTTTTTTACGACCTTTTATATTCACCCAAATGTATTGTAAAGACGTATTTTAGATGTAAAATAATGTGAACTTAACGATAAAAATATAAAAAGTATGATTAGTTCAATACAAATGACTTTAAACGATATTTAGCGGAATTATCACCATTTTTTACCAAATTTTTTTTCTATTTTTTGTATTCACCCAAATGTATTGTAAACACGTGTTTTAGATGTGAAATAATGTGAACTTAACGTTAAAAATATAAAAAGTATGATTAGTTTAATAGAAATGACTTAAGACGATATTTAGCGGATTCATCACCTGTATTTCAAAATTTTTTTACGATCTTTTATATTCACCCAAATGTATTGTAAAGACGTGTTTTAGATGTAAAATAATGTGAACTTAACGATAAAAATATAAAAAGTATGATTAGTTCAATACAAATGACTTTAAACGATATTTAGCGGAATTATCACCATTTTTTACCCAATTTTTTCCCAAATTTTTTTTCTATCTTTTGTATTCACCCAAATGTATTGTAAATACGTGTTTTAGATGTAAAATAATGTGAACGTAACGATAAAAATATAAAAAGTATGATTAGTTCAATACAAATGACTTTAAACGATATTTAGCGGAATTATCACCATTTTTTTCCAAATTTTTTCCCAAATTTTTTTTCTATATTTTGTATTCACCCAAATATATTGTAAATACGTGTTTTAGATGTAAAATAATGTGAACTTAACGATAAAAATATAAAAAGTATGATTAGTTCAATACAAATGACTTTAAACGATATTTAGCGGAATTATCAGTATATTTACCCAATTTTTTCCCAAATTTTTTTTCTATTTTTTGTATTCACCCAAATGTATTGTAAATACGTGTTTTAGATGTAAAATAATGTGAACTTAACGATAAAAATATAAAAAGTATGATTAGTTCAATACAAATGACTTTAAACGATATTTAGCGGAATTATCAGCATTTTTTACCCAATTTTTTCCCAAATTTTTTTTCTATTTTTTGTATTCACCCAAATGTATTGTATATACGTGTTTTAGAAGTAAAATAATGTGAACTTAACGATCAAAATATAAAAAGTATGATTAGTTCAATACAAATGACTTTAAACGATATTTAGCGGAATTATCACCATTTTTTTCCAAATTTTTTCCCAAATTTTTTTTCTATATTTTGTATTCACCCAAATATATTGTAAATACGTGTTTTAGATGTAAAATAATGTGAACTTAACGATAAAAATATAAAAAGTATGATTAGTTCAATACAAATGACTTTAAACGATATTTAGCGGAATTATCAGCATTTTTTACCCAATTTTTTCCCAAATTTTTTTTCTATTTTTTGTATTCACCCAAATGTATTGTAAACACGTGTTTTAGATGTAAAATAATGTGAACTTAACGTTAAAAATATAAAAAGTATGATTAGTTTAATAGAAATGACTTAAGACGATATTTAGCGGATTCATCACCTGTATTTCAAAATTTTTTACGACCTTTTATATTCACCCAAATGTATTGTAAAGACGTGTTTTAGACGTAAAATTATGTGAACTTAACGATAAAAATATAAAAAGTATGATTAGTTCAATACAAATGACTTTAAACGATATTTAGCGGAATTATCACCATTTTTTACCAAATTTTTTCCCAAATTTTTTTTCTATTTTTTGTATTCATCCAAATGTATTGTAAATACGTGTTTTAGATGTAAAATAATGTGAAATTAACGATCAAAATATAAAAAGTATGATTAGTTCAATACAAATGACTTTAAACGATATTTAGCGGAATTATCACCAGTTTTTACCAAATTTTTTTTCTATTTTTTGTATTCACCCAAATGTATTTTAAACACGTGTTTTAGATGTAAAATAATGTGAACTTAACGTTAAAAATATAAAAAGTATGATTAGTTTAATAGAAATGACTTAAGACGATATTTAGCGGATTCATCACCTGTATTTCAAAATTTTTTTACGACCTTTTATATTCACCCAAATGTATTGTAAAGACGTGTTTTAGATGTAAAATTATGTGAACTTAACGATAAAAATATAAAAAGTATGATTAGTTCAATACAAATGACTTTAAACGATATTTAGCGGAATTATCACCATTTTTTACCAAATTTTTTCCCAAATTTTTTTTCTATTTTTTGTATTCACCCAAATGTATTGTAAATACGTGTTTTAGATGTAAAATAATGTGAACTTAACGATCAAAATATAAAAAGTATGATTAGTTCAATACAAATGACTTTAAACGATATTTAGCGGAATTATCACCATTTTTTACCAAATTTTTTTTCTATTTTTTGTATTCACCCAAATGTATTTTAAACACGTGTTTTAGATGTAAAATAATGTGAACTTAACGTTAAAAATATAAAAAGTATGATTAGTTTAATAGAAATGACTTAAGACGATATTTAGCAGATTCATCACCTGTATTTCAAAATTTTTTTACGACCTTTTATATTCACCCAAATGTATTGTAAAGACGTGTTTTAGATGTAAAATAATGTGAACTTAACGATAAAAATATAAAAAGTATGATTAGTTCAATACAAATGACTTTAAACGATATTTAGCGGAATTATCAGCATTTTTTACCCAATTTTTTCCCAAATTTTTTTTCTATTTTTTGTATTCACCCAAATGTATTGTAAATACGTGTTTTAGATGTAAAATAATGTGAACTTAACGATAAAAATATAAAAAGTATGATTAGTTCAATACAAATGACTTTAAACGATATTTAGCGGAATTATCACCATTTTTTACCAAATTTTTTCCCAAATTTTTTTTCTATTTTTCGTATTCACCCAAATGTATTGTAAATACGTGTTTTAGATGTAAAATAATGTGAACTTAACGATAAAAATATAAAAAGTATGATTAGTTCAATACAAATGACTTTAAACGATATTTAGCGGAATTATCACCATTTTTTACCCAATTTTTTCCCAAATTTTTTTTCTATTTTTTGTATTCACCCAAATGTATTGTAAACACGTGTTTTAGATGTAAAATAATGTGAACTTAACGTTAAAAATATAAAAAGTATGATTAGTTTAATAGAAATGACTTAAGACGATATTTAGCGGATTCATCACCTGTATTTCAAAATTTTTTTACGACCTTTTATATTCACCCAAATGTATTGTAAAGACGTGTTTTAGATGTAAAATAATGTGAACTTAACGATCAAAATATCAAAAGTATGATTAGTTCAATACAAATGACTTTAAACGATATTTAGCGGAATTATCACCATTTTTTACCAATTTTTTTTTCTATTTTTTGTATTCACCCAAATGTATTGTAAACACGTGTTTTAGATGTAAAATAATGTGAACTTAACGTTAAAAATATAAAAAGTATGATTAGTTTAATAGAAATGACTTAAGACGATATTTAGCGGATTCATCACCTGTATTTCAAAATTTTTTTACGACCTTTTATATTCACCCAAATGTATTGTAAAGACGTGTTTTAGATGTAAAATAATGTGAACTTAACGATAAAAATATAAAAAGTATGATTAGTTCAATACAAATGACTTTAAACGATATTTAGCGGAATTATCACCATTTTTTACCAAATTTTTTCCCAAATTTTTTTTCTATTTTTTGTATTCACCCAAATGTATTGTAAATACGTGTTTTAGATGTAAAATAATGTGAACTTAACGATCAAAATATAAAAAGTATGATTAGTTCAATACAAATGACTTTAAACGATATTTAGCGGAATTATCACCATTTTTTACCCAATTTTTTCCCAAATTTTTTTTCTATTTTTTGTATTCACCCAAATGTATTGTAAACACGTGTTTTAGATGTAAAATAATGTGAACTTAACGTTAAAAATATAAAAAGTATGATTAGTTTAATAGAAATGACTTAAGACGATATTTAGCGGATTCATCACCTGTATTTCAAAATTTTTTTACGACCTTTTATATTCACCCAAATGTATTGTAAAGACGTGTTTTAGATGTAAAATTATGTGAACTTAACGATAAAAATATAAAAAGTATGATTAGTTCAATACAAATGACTTTAAACGATGTTTAGCGGAATTATCACCATTTTTTACCAAATTTTTTCCCAAATTTTTTTTCTATTTTTTGTATTCACCCAAATGTATTGTAAATACGTGTTTTAGATGTAAAATAATGTGAACTTAACGTTAAAAATATAAAAAGTATGATTAGTTTAATAGAAATGACTTAAGACGATATTTAGCGGATTCATCACCTGTATTTCAAAATTTTTTTACGACCTTTTATATTCACCCAAATGTATTGTAAAGACGTGTTTTAGATGTAAAATAATGTGAACTTAACGATAAAAATATAAAAAGTATGATTAGTTCAATACAAATGACTTTAAACGATATTTAGCGGAATTATCACCATTTTTTACCAAATTTTTTCCCAAATTTTTTTTCTATTTTTTGTATTCACCCAAATGTATTGTAAATACGTGTTTTAGATGTAAAATAATGTGAACTTAACGATCAAAATATAAAAAGTATGATTAGTTCAATACAAATGACTTTAAACGATATTTAGCGGAATTATCACCATTTTTTACCAAATTTTTTTTCTATTTTTTGTATTCACCCAAATGTATTTTAAACACGTGTTTTAGATGCAAAATAATGTGAACTTAACGATCAAAATATAAAAAGTATGATTAGTTCAATACAAATGACTTTAAACGATATTTAGCGGAATTATCACCATTTTTTACCAAATTTTTTTTCTATTTTTTGTATTCACCCAAATGTATTGTAAACACGTGTTTTAGATGTAAAATAATGTGAACTTAACGATAAAAATATAAAAAGTATGATTAGTTCAATACAAATGACTTTAAACGATATTTAGCGGAATTATCAGTATATTTACCCAATTTTTTCCCAAATTTTTTTTCTATTTTTTGTATTCACCCAAATGTATTGTAAATACGTGTTTTAGATGTAAAATAATGTGAACTTAACGATAAAAATATAAAAAGTATGATTAGTTCAATACAAATGACTTTAAACGATATTTAGCGGAATTATCAGCATTTTTTACCCAATTTTTTCCCAAATTTTTTTTCTATTTTTTGTATTCACCCAAATGTATTGTATATACGTGTTTTAGATGTAAAATAATGTGAACTTAACGATAAAAATATAAAAAGTATGATTAGTTCAATACAAATGACTTTAAACGATATTTAGCGGAATTATCACCATTTTTTACCAAATTTTTTCCCAAATTTTTTTTCTATTTTTTGTATTCACCCAAATGTATTGTAAATACGTGTTTTAGATGTAAAATAATGTGAACTTAACGATAAAAATATAAAAAGTATGATTAGTTCAATACAAATGACTTTAAACGATATTTAGCGGAATTATCACCATTTTTTACCCAATTTTTTCCCAAATTTTTTTTCTATTTTTTGTATTCACCCAAATGTATTATAAACACGTGTTTTAGATGTAAAATAATGTGAACTTAACGATAAAAATATAAAAAATATGATTAGTTCAATACAAATGACTTTAAACGATATTTAGCGGAATTATCACCATTTTTTTCCAAATTTTTTCCCAAATTTTTTTTCTATATTTTGTATTCACCCAAATATATTGTAAATACGTGTTTTAGATGTAAAATAATGTGAAATTAACGATCAAAATATAAAAAGTATGATTAGTTCAATACAAATGACTTTAAACGATATTTAGCGGAATTATCACCAGTTTTTACCAAATTTTTTTTCTATTTTTTGTATTCACCCAAATGTATTTTAAACACGTGTTTTAGATGTAAAATAATGTGAACTTAACGTTAAAAATATAAAAAGTATGATTAGTTTAATAGAAATGACTTAAGACGATATTTAGCGGATTCATCACCTGTATTTCAAAATTTTTTTACGACCTTTTATATTCACCCAAATGTATTGTAAAGACGTGTTTTAGATGTAAAATAATGTGAACTTAACGATAAAAATATAAAAAGTATGATTAGTTCAATACAAATGACTTTAAACGATATTTAGCGGAATTATCACCATTTTTTACCAAATTTTTTTTCTATTTTTTGTATTCACCCAAATGTATTGTAAACACGTGTTTTAGATGTAAAATAATGTGAACTTAACGTTAAAAATATAAAAAGTATGATTAGTTTAATAGAAATGACTTAAGACGATATTTAGCGGATTCATCACCTGTATTTCAAAATTTTTTTACGACCTTTTATATTCACCCAAATGTTTTGTAGAGACGTGTTTTAGATGTAAAATAATGTGAACTTAACGATAAAAATATAAAAAGTATGATTAGTTCAATACAAATGACTTTAAACGATATTTAGCGGAATTATCAGCATATTTACCCAATTTTTTCCCAAATTTTTTTTCTATTTTTTGTATTCACCCAAATGTATTGTAAATACGTGTTTTAGATGTAAAATAATGTGAACTTAACGATAAAAATATAAAAAGTATGATTAGTTCAATACAAATGACTTTAAACGATATTTAGCGGAATTATCAGCATTTTTTACCCAATTTTTTCCCAAATTTTTTTTCTATTTTTTGTATTCACCCAAATGTATTGTATATACGTGTTTTAGAAGTAAAATAATGTGAACTTAACGATAAAAATATAAAAAGTATGATTAGTTCAATACAAATGACTTTAAACGATATTTAGCGGAATTATCACCATTTTTTACCAAATTTTTTCCCAAATTTTTTTTTTATTTTTTGTATTCACCCAAATGTATTGTAAATACGTGTTTTAGATGTAAAATAATGTGAACTTAACGATAAAAATATAAAAAGTATGATTAGTTCAATACAAATGACTTTAAACGATATTTAGCGGAATTATCACCATTTTTTACCCAATTTTTTCCCAAATTTTTTTTCTATTTTTTGTATTCACCCAAATGTATTATAAACACGTGTTTTAGATGTAAAATAATGTGAACTTAACGTTAAAAATATAAAAAGTATGATTAGTTTAATAGAAATGACTTAAGACGATATTTAGCGGATTCATCACCTGTATTTCAAAATTTTTTTACGACCTTTTATATTCACCCAAATGTATTGTAAAGACGTGTTTTAGATGTAAAATAATGTGAACTTAACGATAAAAATATAAAAAGTATGATTAGTTCAATACAAATGACTTTAAACGATATTTAGCGGAATTATCACCATTTTTTACCAAATTTTTTTTCTATTTTTTGTATTCACCCAAATGTATTGTAAACACGTGTTTTAGATGTAAAATAATGTGAACTTAACGTTAAAAATATAAAAAGTATGATTAGTTTAATAGAAATGACTTAAGACGATATTTAGCGGATTCATCACCTGTATTTCAAAAGTTTTTTACGACCTTTTATATTCACCCAAATGTATTGTAAATACGTGTTTTAGATGTAAAATAATGTGAACTTAACGATAAAAATATAAAAAGTATGATTAGTTCAATACAAATTACTTTAAACGATATTTAGCGGAATTATCAGCATATTTACCCAATTTTTTCCCAAATTTTTTTTCTATTTTTTGTATTCACCCAAATGTATTGTAAATACGTGTTTTAGATGTAAAATAATGTGAACTTAACGATAAAAATATAAAAAGTATGATTAGTTCAATACAAATGACTTTAAACGATATTTAGCGGAATTATCAGCATTTTTTACCCAATTTTTTCCCAAATTTTTTTTCTATCTTTTGTATTCACCCAAATGTATTGTAAATACGTGTTTTAGATGTAAAATAATGTGAACTTAACGATAAAAATATAAAAAGTATGATTAGTTCAATACAAATGACTTTAAACGATATTTAGCGGAATTATCACCATTTTTTTCCAAATTTTTTCCCAAATTTTTTTTCTATTTTTTGTATTCACCCAAATGTATTGTAAATACGTGTTTTAGATGTAAAATAATGTGAACTTAACGATAAAAATATAAAAAGTATGATTAGTTCAATACAAATGACTTTAAACGATATTTAACGGAATTATCACCATTTTTTACCCAATCTTTTCCCAAATTTTTTTTCTATTTTTTGTATTCACCCAAATGTATTGTAAACACGTGTTTTAGATGTAAAATAATGTGAACTTAACGTTAAAAATATAAAAAGTATGATTAGTTTAATAAAAATGACTTAAGACGATATTTAGCGGATTCATCACCTGTATTTCAAAATTTTTTACGACCTTTTATATTCACCCAAATGTATTGTAAAGACGTGTTTTAGATGTAAAATAATGTGAACTTAACGATAAAAATATAAAAAGTATGATTAGTTCAATACAAATGACTTTAAACGATATTTAGCGGAATTATCACCATTTTTTACCAAATTTTTTTTCTATTTTTTGTATTCACCCAAATGTATTGTAAACACGTGTTTTAGATGTAAAATAATGTGAACTTAACGTTAAAAATATAAAAAGTATGATTAGTTTAATAGAAATGACTTAAGACGATATTTAGCGGATTCATCACCTGTATTTCAAAATTTTTTTACGACCTTTTATATTCACCCAAATGTTTTGTAGAGACGTGTTTTAGATGTAAAATAATGTGAACTTAACGATAAAAATATAAAAAGTATGATTAGTTCAATACAAATGACTTTAAACGATATTTAGCGGAATTATCAGCATATTTACCCAATTTTTTCCCAAATTTTTTTTCTATTTTTTGTATTCACCCAAATGTATTGTAAATACGTGTTTTAGATGTAAAATAATGTGAACTTAACGATAAAAATATAAAAAGTATGATTAGTTCAATACAAATGACTTTAAACGATATTTAGCGGAATTATCAGCATTTTTTACCCAATTTTTTCCCAAATTTTTTTTCTATTTTTTGTATTCACCCAAATGTATTGTAAATACGTGTTTTAGATGTAAAATAATGTGAACTTAACGTTAAAAATATAAAAAGTATGATTAGTTTAATAGAAATGACTTAAGACGATATTTAGCGGATTCATCACCTGTATTTCAAAATTTTTTTACGACCTTTTATATTCACCCAAATGTATTGTAAAGACGTGTTTTAGATGTAAAATAATGTGAACTTAACGATAAAAATATAAAAAGTATGATTAGTTCAATACAAATGACTTTAAACGATATTTAACGGAATTATCACCATTTTTTACCCAATCTTTTCCCAAATTTTTTTTCTATTTTTTGTATTCACCCAAATGTATTGTAAACACGTGTTTTAGATGTAAAATAATGTGAACTTAACGTTAAAAATATAAAAAGTATGATTAGTTTAATAAAAATGACTTAAGACGATATTTAGCGGATTCATCACCTGTATTTCAAAATTTTTTACGACCTTTTATATTCACCCAAATGTATTGTAAAGACGTGTTTTAGATGTAAAATAATGTGAACTTAACGATAAAAATATAAAAAGTATGATTAGTTCAATACAAATGACTTTAAACGATATTTAGCGGAATTATCACCATTTTTTACCAAATTTTTTTTCTATTTTTTGTATTCACCCAAATGTATTGTAAACACGTGTTTTAGATGTAAAATAATGTGAACTTAACGTTAAAAATATAAAAAGTATGATTAGTTTAATAGAAATGACTTAAGACGATATTTAGCGGATTCATCACCTGTATTTCAAAATTTTTTTACGACCTTTTATATTCACCCAAATGTTTTGTAGAGACGTGTTTTAGATGTAAAATAATGTGAACTTAACGATAAAAATATAAAAAGTATGATTAGTTCAATACAAATGACTTTAAACGATATTTAGCGGAATTATCAGCATATTTACCCAATTTTTTCCCAAATTTTTTTTCTATTTTTTGTATTCACCCAAATGTATTGTAAATACGTGTTTTAGATGTAAAATAATGTGAACTTAACGATAAAAATATAAAAAGTATGATTAGTTCAATACAAATGACTTTAAACGATATTTAGCGGAATTATCAGCATTTTTTACCCAATTTTTTCCCAAATTTTTTTTCTATTTTTTGTATTCACCCAAATGTATTGTAAATACGTGTTTTAGATGTAAAATAATGTGAACTTAACGTTAAAAATATAAAAAGTATGATTAGTTTAATAGAAATGACTTAAGACGATATTTAGCGGATTCATCACCTGTATTTCAAAATTTTTTTACGACCTTTTATATTCACCCAAATGTATTGTAAAGACGTGTTTTAGATGTAAAATAATGTGAACTTAACGATAAAAATATAAAAAGTATGATTAGTTCAATACAAATGACTTTAAACGATATTTAGCGGAATTATCACCATTTTTTACCAAATTTTTTTTCTATTTTTTGTATTCACCCAAATGTATTGTAAACACGTGTTTTAGATGTAAAATAATGTGAACTTAACGTTAAAAATATAAAAAGTATGATTAGTTTAATAGAAATGACTTAAGACGATATTTAGCGGATTCATCACCTGTATTTCAAAAGTTTTTTACGACCTTTTATATTCACCCAAATGTATTGTAAATACGTGTTTTAGATGTAAAATAATGTGAACTTAACGATAAAAATATAAAAAGTATGATTAGTTCAATACAAATTACTTTAAACGATATTTAGCGGAATTATCAGCATATTTACCCAATTTTTTCCCAAATTTTTTTTCTATTTTTTGTATTCACCCAAATGTATTGTAAATACGTGTTTTAGATGTAAAATAATGTGAACTTAACGATAAAAATATAAAAAGTATGATTAGTTCAATACAAATGACTTTAAACGATATTTAGCGGAATTATCAGCATTTTTTACCCAATTTTTTCCCAAATTTTTTTTCTATCTTTTGTATTCACCCAAATGTATTGTAAATACGTGTTTTAGATGTAAAATAATGTGAACTTAACGATAAAAATATAAAAAGTATGATTAGTTCAATACAAATGACTTTAAACGATATTTAGCGGAATTATCACCATTTTTTTCCAAATTTTTTCCCAAATTTTTTTTCTATATTTTGTATTCACCCAAATATATTGTAAATACGTGTTTTAGATGTAAAATAATGTGAACTTAACGATAAAAATATAAAAAGTATGATTAGTTCAATACAAATGACTTTAAACGATATTTAGCGGAATTATCACCATTTTTTACCCAATCTTTTCCCAAATTTTTTTTCTATTTTTTGTATTCACCCAAATGTATTGTAAACACGTGTTTTAGATGTAAAATAATGTGAACTTAACGTTAAAAATATAAAAAGTATGATTAGTTTAATAAAAATGACTTAAGACGATATTTAGCGGATTCATCACCTGTATTTCAAAATTTTTTACGACCTTTTATATTCACCCAAATGTATTGTAAAGACGTGTTTTAGATGTAAAATAATGTGAACTTAACGATAAAAATATAAAAAGTATGATTAGTTCAATACAAATGACTTTAAACGATATTTAGCGGAATTATCACCATTTTTTACCAAATTTTTTTTCTATTTTTTGTATTCACCCAAATGTATTGTAAACACGTGTTTTAGATGTAAAATAATGTGAACTTAACGTTAAAAATATAAAAAGTATGATTAGTTTAATAGAAATGACTTAAGACGATATTTAGCGGATTCATCACCTGTATTTCAAAATTTTTTTACGACCTTTTATATTCACCCAAATGTTTTGTAGAGACGTGTTTTAGATGTAAAATAATGTGAACTTAACGATAAAAATATAAAAAGTATGATTAGTTCAATACAAATGACTTTAAACGATATTTAGCGGAATTATCAGCATATTTACCCAATTTTTTCCCAAATTTTTTTTCTATTTTTTGTATTCACCCAAATGTATTGTAAATCCGTGTTTTAGATGTAAAATAATGTGAACTTAACGATAAAAATATAAAAAGTATGATTAGTTCAATACAAATGACTTTAAACGATATTTAGCGGAATTATCAGCATTTTTTACCCAATTTTTTCCCAAATTTTTTTTCTATTTTTTGTATTCACCCAAATGTATTGTAAATACGTGTTTTAGATGTAAAATAATGTGAACTTAACAATAAAAATATAAAAAGTATGATTAGTTCAATACAAATGACTTTAAACGATATTTAGCGGAATTATCACCATTTTTTTCCAAATTTTTTCCCAAATTTTTTTTCTATATTTTGTATTCACCCAAATATATTGTAAATACGTGTTTTAGATGTAAAATAATGTGAACTTAACGATAAAAATATAAAAAGTATGATTAGTTCAATACAAATGACTTTAAACGATATTTAGCGGAATTATCACCATTTTTTACCCAATCTTTTCCCAAATTTTTTTTCTATTTTTTGTATTCACCCAAATGTATTGTAAACACGTGTTTTAGATGTAAAATAATGTGAACTTAACGTTAAAAATATAAAAAGTATGATTAGTTTAATAAAAATGACTTAAGACGATATTTAGCGGATTCATCACCTGTATTTCAAAATTTTTTACGACCTTTTATATTCACCCAAATGTATTGTAAAGACGTGTTTTAGATGTAAAATAATGTGAACTTAACGATAAAAATATAAAAAGTATGATTAGTTCAATACAAATGACTTTAAACGATATTTAGCGGAATTATCACCATTTTTTACCAAATTTTTTTTCTATTTTTTGTATTCACCCAAATGTATTGTAAACACGTGTTTTAGATGTAAAATAATGTGAACTTAACGTTAAAAATATAAAAAGTATGATTAGTTTAATAGAAATGACTTAAGACGATATTTAGCGGATTCATCACCTGTATTTCAAAATTTTTTTACGACCTTTTATATTCACCCAAATGTTTTGTAGAGACGTGTTTTAGATGTAAAATAATGTGAACTTAACGATAAAAATATAAAAAGTATGATTAGTTCAATACAAATGACTTTAAACGATATTTAGCGGAATTATCAGCATATTTACCCAATTTTTTCCCAAATTTTTTTTCTATTTTTTGTATTCACCCAAATGTATTGTAAATACGTGTTTTAGATGTAAAATAATGTGAACTTAACGATAAAAATATAAAAAGTATGATTAGTTCAATACAAATGACTTTAAACGATATTTAGCGGAATTATCAGCATTTTTTACCCAATTTTTTCCCAAATTTTTTTTCTATTTTTTGTATTCACCCAAATGTATTGTAAATACGTGTTTTAGATGTAAAATAATGTGAACTTAACGATAAAAATATAAAAAGTATGATTAGTTCAATACAAATGACTTTAAACGATATTTAGCGGAATTATCACCATTTTTTTCCAAATTTTTTCCCAAATTTTTTTTCTATATTTTGTATTCACCCAAATATATTGTAAATACGTGTTTTAGATGTAAAATAATGTGAACTTAACGATAAAAATATAAAAAGTATGATTAGTTCAATACAAATGACTTTAAACGATATTTAGCGGAATTATCAGCATTTTTTACCCAATTTTTTCCCAAATTTTTTTTCTATTTTTTGTATTCACCCAAATGTATTGTAAACACGTGTTTTAGATGTAAAATAATGTGAACTTAACGTTAAAAATATAAAAAGTATGATTAGTTTAATAGAAATGACTTAAGACGATATTTAGCGGATTCATCACCTGTATTTCAAAATTTTTTTACGACCTTTTATATTCACCCAAATGTTTTGTAAAGACGTGTTTTAGATGTAAAATAATGTGAACTTAACGATAAAAATATAAAAAGTATGATTAGATCAATACAAATGACTTTAAACGATATTTAGCGGAATTATCACCATTTTTTACCAAATTTTTTTTCTATTTTTTGTATTCACCCAAATGTATTGTAAACACGTGTTTTAGATGTAAAATAATGTGAACTTAACGTTAAAAATATAAAAAGTATGATTAGTTTAATAGAAATGACTTAAGACGATATTTAGCGGATTCATCACCTGTATTTCAAAATTTTTTTACGACCTTTTATATTCACCCAAATGTATTGTAAAGACGTGTTTTAGATGTAAAATAATGTGAACTTAACGATAAAAATATAAAAAGTATGATTAGTTCAATACAAATGACTTTAAACGATATTTAGCGGAATTATCACCATTTTTTACCAAATTTTTTCCCAAATTTTTTTTCTATTTTTTGTATTCACCCAAATGTATTGTAAATACGTGTTTTAGATGTAAAATAATGTGAACTTAACGATCAAAATATAAAAATTATGATTAGTTCAATACAAATGACTTTAAACGATATTTAGCGGAATTATCACCATTTTTTACCAAATTTTTTTTCTATTTTTTGTATTCACCCAAATGTATTTTAAACACGTGTTTTAGATGCAAAATAATGTGAACTTAACGTTAAAAATATAAAAAGTATGATTAGTTTAATAGAAATGACTTAAGACGATATTTAGCGGATTCATCACCTGTATTTCAAAATTTTTTTACGACCTTTTATATTCACCCAAATGTATTGTAAAGACGTGTTTTAGATGTAAAATTATGTGAACTTAACGATAAAAATATAAAAAGTATGATTAGTTCAATACAAAAGGCTTTAAACGATATTTAGCGGAATTATCACCATTTTTTACCAAATTTTTTCCCAAATTTTTTTTCTATTTTTTGTATTCACCCAAATGTATTGTAAATACGTGTTTTAGATGTAAAATAATGTGAACTTAACGATCAAAATATAAAAAGTATGATTAGTTCAATACAAATGACTTTAAACGATATTTAGCGGAATTATCACCATTTTTTACCAAATTTTTTTTCTATTTTTTGTATTCACCCAAATGTATTGTAAACACGTGTTTTAGATGTAAAATAATGTGAATTTAACGTTAAAAATATAAAAAGTATGATTAGTTTAATAGAAATGACTTAAGACGATATTTAGCGGATTCATCACCTGTATTTCAAAATTTTTTTACGACCTTTTATATTCACCCAAATGTATTGTAAAGACGTGTTTTAGATGTAAAATAATGTGAACTTAACGATAAAAATATAAAAAGTATGATTAGTTCAATACAAATGACTTTAAACGATATTTAGCGGAATTATCAGTATATTTACCCAATTTTTTCCCAAATTTTTTTTCTATTTTTTGTATTCACCCAAATGTATTGTAAATACGTGTTTTAGATGTAAAATAATGTGAACTTAACGATAAAAATATAAAAAGTATGATTAGTTCAATACAAATGACTTTAAACGATATTTAGCGGAATTATCAGCATTTTTTACCCAATTTTTTCCCAAATTTTTTTTCTATTTTTTGTATTCACCCAAATGTATTGTATATACGTGTTTTAGATGTAAAATAATGTGAACTTAACGATAAAAATATAAAAAGTATGATTAGTTCAATACAAATGACTTTAAACGATATTTAGCGGAATTATCACCATTTTTTACCAAATTTTTTCCCAAATTTTTTTTCTATTTTTTGTATTCACCCAAATGTATTGTAAATACGTGTTTTAGATGTAAAATAATGTGAACTTAACGATAAAAATATAAAAAGTATGATTAGTTCAATACAAATGACTTTAAACGATATTTAGCGGAATTATCACCATTTTTTACCCAATTTTTTCCCAAATTTTTTTTCTATTTTTTGTATTCACCCAAATGTATTATAAACACGTGTTTTAGATGTAAAATAATGTGAACTTAACGTTAAAAATATAAAAAGTATGATTAGTTTAATAGAAATGACTTAAGACGATATTTAGCGGATTCATCAACTGTATTTCAAAATTTTTTTACGACCTTTTATATTCACCCAAATGTATTGTAAAGACGTGTTTTAGATGTAAAATAATGTGAACTTAACGATAAAAATATAAAAAGTATGATTAGTTCAATACAAATGACTTTAAACGATATTTAGCGGAATTATCACCATTTTTTACCCAATTTTTTTTCTATTTTTTGTATTCACCCAAATGTATTGTAAACACGTGTTTTAGATGTAAAATAATGTGAACTTAACGTTAAAAATATAAAAAGTATGATTAGTTTAATAGAAATGACTTAAGACGATATTTAGCGGATTCATCACCTGTATTTCAAAATTTTTTTACGACCTTTTATATTCACCCAAATGTATTGTAAATACGTGTTTTAGATGTAAAATAATGTGAACTTAACGATAAAAATATAAAAAGTATGATTAGTTCAATACAAATGACTTTAAACGATATTTAGCGGAATTATCAGCATATTTACCCAATTTTTTCCCAAATTTTTTTTCTATTTTTTGTATTCACCCAAATGTATTGTAAATACGTGTTTTAGATGTAAAATAATGTGAACTTAACGATAAAAATATAAAAAGTATGATTAGTTCAATACAAATGACTTTAAACGATATTTAGCGGAATTATCAGCATTTTTTACCCAATTTTTTCCCAAATTTTTTTTCTATTTTTTGTATTCACCCAAATGTATTGTAAATACGTGTTTTAGATGTAAAATAATGTGAACTTAACGATAAAAATATAAAAAGTATGATTAGTTCAATACAAATGACTTTAAACGATATTTAGCGGAATTATCACCATTTTTTTCCAAATTTTTTCCCAAATTTTTTTTCTATATTTTGTATTCACCCAAATATATTGTAAATACGTGTTTTAGATGTAAAATAATGTGAACTTAACGATAAAAATATAAAAAGTATGATTAGTTCAATACAAATGACTTTAAACGATATTTAGCGGAATTATCAGCATTTTTTACCCAATTTTTTCCCAAATTTTTTTTCTATTTTTTGTATTCACCCAAATGTATTGTAAACACGTGTTTTAGATGTAAAATAATGTGAACTTAACGTTAAAAATATAAAAAGTATGATTAGTTTAATAGAAATGACTTAAGACGATATTTAGCGGATTCATCACCTGTATTTCAAAATTTTTTTAAGACCTTTTATATTCACCCAAATGTATTGTAAAGACGTGTTTTAGATGTAAAATTATGTGAACTTAACGATAAAAATATAAAAAGTATGATTAGTTCAATACAAATGACTTTAAACGATATTTAGCGGAATTATCACCATTTTTTACCAAATTTTTTCCCAAATTTTTTTTCTATTTTTTGTATTCACCCAAATGTATTGTAAATACGTGTTTTAGATGTAAAATAATGTGAAATTAACGATCAAAATATAAAAAGTATGATTAGTTCAATACAAATGACTTTAAACGATATTTAGCGGAATTATCACCAGTTTTTACCAAATTTTTTTTCTATTTTTTGTATTCACCCAAATGTATTTTAAACACGTGTTTTAGATGTAAAATAATGTGAACTTAACGTTAAAAATATAAAAAGTATGATTAGTTTAATAGAAATGACTTAAGACGATATTTAGCGGATTCATCACCTGTATTTCAAAATTTTTTTACGACCTTTTATATTCACCCAAATGTATTGTAAAGACGTGTTTTAGATGTAAAATTATGTGAACTTAACGATAAAAATATAAAAAGTATGATTAGTTCAATACAAATGACTTTAAACGATATTTAGCGGAATTATCACCATTTTTTACCAAATTTTTTCCCAAATTTTTTTTCTATTTTTTGTATTCACCCAAATGTATTGTAAATACGTGTTTTAGATGTAAAATAATGTGAACTTAACGATAAAAATATAAAAAGTACGATTAGTTCAATACAAATGACTTTAAACGATATTTAGCGGAATTATCACCATTTTTTACCCAATTTTTTTTCTATTTTTTGTATTCACCCAAATGTATTTTAAACACGTGTTTTAGATGTAAAATAATGTGAACTTAACGTTAAAAATATAAAAAGTATGATTAGTTTAATAGAAATGACTTAAGACGATATTTAGCAGATTCATCACCTGTATTTCAAAATTTTTTTACGACCTTTTATATTCACCCAAATGTATTGTAAAGACGTGTTTTAGATGTAAAATAATGTGAACTTAACGATAAAAATATAAAAAGTATGATTAGTTCAATACAAATGACTTTAAACGATATTTAGCGGAATTATCAGCATTTTTTACCCAATTTTTTCCCAAATTTTTTTTCTATTTTTTGTATTCACCCAAATGTATTGTAAATACGTGTTTTAGATGTAAAATAATGTGAACTTAACGATAAAAATATAAAAAGTATGATTAGTTCAATACAAATGACTTTAAACGATATTTAGCGGAATTATCACCATTTTTTACCAAATTTTTTCCCAAATTTTTTTTCTATTTTTTGTATTCACCCAAATGTATTGTATATACGTGTTTTAGATGTAAAATAATGTGAACTTAACGATAAAAATATAAAAAGTATGATTAGTTCAATACAAATGACTTTAAACGATGTTTAGCGGAATTATCACCATTTTTTACCAAATTTTTTCCCAAATTTTTTTTCTATTTTTTGTATTCACCCAAATGTATTGTAAATACGTGTTTTAGATGTAAAATAATGTGAACTTAACGATAAAAATATAAAAAGTACGATTAGTTCAATACAAATGACTTTAAACGATATTTAGCGGAATTATCACCATTTTTTACCAAATTTTTTCCCAAATTTTTTTTCTATTTTTTGTATTCACCCAAATGTATTGTAAATACGTGTTTTAGATGTAAAATAATGTGAACTTAACGATCAAAATATAAAAAGTATGATTAGTTCAATACAAATGACTTTAAACGATATTTAGCGGAATTATCACCATTTTTTACCAAATTTTTTTTCTATTTTTTGTATTCACCCAAATGTATTTTAAACACGTGTTTTAGATGTAAAATAATGTGAACTTAACGTTAAAAATATAAAAAGTATGATTAGTTTAATAGAAATGACTTAAGACGATATTTAGCAGATTCATCACCTGTATTTCAAAATTTTTTTACGACCTTTTATATTCACCCAAATGTATTGTAAAGACGTGTTTTAGATGTAAAATAATGTGAACTTAACGATAAAAATATAAAAAGTATGATTAGTTCAATACAAATGACTTTAAACGATATTTAGCGGAATTATCAGCATTTTTTACCCAATTTTTTCCCAAATTTTTTTTCTATTTTTTGTATTCACCCAAATGTATTGTAAATACGTGTTTTAGATGTAAAATAATGTGAACTTAACGATAAAAATATAAAAAGTATGATTAGTTCAATACAAATGACTTTAAACGATATTTAGCGGAATTATCACCATTTTTTACCAAATTTTTTCCCAAATTTTTTTTCTATTTTTTGTATTCACCCAAATGTATTGTATATACGTGTTTTAGATGTAAAATAATGTGAACTTAACGATAAAAATATAAAAAGTATGATTAGTTCAATACAAATGACTTTAAACGATATTTAGCGGAATTATCACCATTTTTTACCAAATTTTTTCCCAAATTTTTTTTCTATTTTTTGTATTCACCCAAATGTATTGTAAATACGTGTTTTAGATGTAAAATAATGTGAACTTAACGATAAAAATATAAAAAGTACGATTAGTTCAATACAAATGACTTTAAACGATATTTAGCGGAATTATCACCATTTTTTACCCAATTTTTTCCCAAATTTTTTTTCTATTTTTTGTATTCACCCAAATGTATTATAAACACGTGTTTTAGATGTAAAATAATGTGAACTTAACGTTAAAAATATAAAAAGTATGATTAGTTTAATAGAAATGACTTAAGACGATATTTAGCGGATTCATCACCTGTATTTCAAAATTTTTTTACGACCTTTTATATTCACCCAAATGTATTGTAAAGACGTGTTTTAGATGTAAAATAATGTGAACTTAACGATAAAAATATAAAAAGTATGATTAGTTCAATACAAATGACTTTAAACGATATTTAGCGGAATTATCACCATTTTTTACCAAATTTTTTTTCTATTTTTTGTATTCACCCAAATGTATTGTAAACACGTGTTTTAGATGTAAAATAATGTGAACTTAACGTTAAAAATATAAAAAGTATGATTAGTTTAATAGAAATGACTTAAGACGATATTTAGCGGATTCATCACCTGTATTTCAAAATTTTTTTACGACCTTTTATATTCACCCAAATGTATTGTAAAGACGTGTTTTAGATGTAAAATAATGTGAACTTAACGATCAAAATATAAAAAGTATGATTAGTTCAATACAAATGACTTTAAACGATATTTAGCGGAATTATCACCATTTTTTACCAAATTTTTTCCCAAATTTTTTTTCTATTTTTTGTATTCACCCAAATGTATTGTAAATACGTGTTTTAGATGTAAAATAATGTGAACTTAACGATAAAAATATAAAAAGTATGATTAGTTCAATACAAATGACTTTAAACGATATTTAGCGGAATTATCACCATTTTTTACCAAATTTTTTCCCAAATTTTTTTTCTATTTTTTGTATTCACCCAAATGTATTGTAAATACGTGTTTTAGATGTAAAATAATGTGAACTTAACGATAAAAATATAAAAAGTATGATTAGTTCAATACAAATGACTTTAAACGATATTTAGCGGAATTATCACCATTTTTTACCAAATTTTTTCCCAAATTTTTTTTCTATTTTTTGTATTCACCCAAATGTATTGTAAATACGTGTTTTAGATGTAAAATAATGTGAACTTAACGATAAAAATATAAAAAGTATGATTAGTTCAATACAAATGACTTTAAACGATATTTAGCGGATTTATCACCATTTTTTACCAAATTTTTTTTCTATTTTTTGTATTCACCCAAATGTATTGTAAACACGTGTTTTAGATGTAAAATAATGTGAACTTAACGTTAAAAATATAAAAAGTATGATTAGTTTAATAGAAATGACTTAAGACGATATTTAGCGGATTCATCACCTGTATTTCAAAATTTTTTTACGACCTTTTATATTCACCCAAATGTATTGTAAAGACGTGTTTTAGATGTAAAATAATGTGAACTTAACGTTAAAAATATAAAAAGTATGATTAGTTTAATAGAAATGACTTAAGACGATATTTAGCGGATTCATCACCTGTATTTCAAAATTTTTTTACGACCTTTTATATTCACCCAAATGTATTGTAAAGACGTGTTTTAGATGTAAAATAATGTGAACTTAACGATCAAAATATAAAAAGTATGATTAGTTCAATACAAATGACTTTAAACGATATTTAGCGGAATTATCACCATTTTTTACCAAATTTTTTCCCAAATTTTTTTTCTATTTTTTGTATTCACCCAAATGTATTGTAAATACGTGTTTTAGATGTAAAATAATGTGAACTTAACGATAAAAATATAAAAAGTATGATTAGTTCAATACAAATGACTTTAAACGATATTTAGCGGAATTATCACCATTTTTTACCAAATTTTTTCCCAAATTTTTTTTCTATTTTTTGTATTCACCCAAATGTATTGTAAATACGTGTTTTAGATGTAAAATAATGTGAACTTAACGATAAAAATATAAAAAGTATGATTAGTTCAATACAAATGACTTTAAACGATATTTAGCGGAATTATCACCATTTTTTACCAAATTTTTTCCCAAATTTTTTTTCTATTTTTTGTATTCACCCAAATGTATTGTAAATACGTGTTTTAGATGTAAAATAATGTGAACTTAACGATAAAAATATAAAAAGTATGATTAGTTCAATACAAATGACTTTAAACGATATTTAGCGGATTTATCACCATTTTTTACCAAATTTTTTTTCTATTTTTTGTATTCACCCAAATGTATTGTAAACACGTGTTTTAGATGTAAAATAATGTGAACTTAACGTTAAAAATATAAAAAGTATGATTAGTTTAATAGAAATGACTTAAGACGATATTTAGCGGATTCATCACCTGTATTTCAAAATTTTTTTACGACCTTTTATATTCACCCAAATGTATTGTAAAGACGTGTTTTAGATGTAAAATAATGTGAACTTAACGATAAAAATTTAAAAAGTATGATTAGTTCAATACAAATGACTTTAAACGATATTTAGCGGAATTATCACCATTTTTTACCAAATTTTTTCCCAAATTTTTTTTCTATTTTTTGTATTCACCCAAATGTATTGTATATACGTGTTTTAGATGTAAAATAATGTGAACTTAACGATAAAAATATAAAAAGTATGATTAGTTCAATACAAATGACTTTAAACGATATTTAGCGGAATTATCACCATTTTTTACCAAATTTTTTCCCAAATTTTTTTTCTATTTTTTGTATTCACCCAAATGTATTGTAAATACGTGTTTTAGATGTAAAATAATGTGAACTTAACGATAAAAATATAAAAAGTACGATTAGTTCAATACAAATGACTTTAAACGATATTTAGCGGAATTATCACCATTTTTTACCCAATTTTTTCCCAAATTTTTTTTCTATTTTTTGTATTCACCCAAATGTATTATAAACACGTGTTTTAGATGTAAAATAATGTGAACTTAACGTTAAAAATATAAAAAGTATGATTAGTTTAATAGAAATGACTTAAGACGATATTTAGCGGATTCATCACCTGTATTTCAAAATTTTTTTACGACCTTTTATATTCACCCAAATGTATTGTAAAGACGTGTTTTAGATGTAAAATAATGTGAACTTAACGATAAAAATATAAAAAGTATGATTAGTTCAATACAAATGACTTTAAACGATATTTAGCGGAATTATCACCATTTTTTACCAAATTTTTTTTCTATTTTTTGTATTCACCCAAATGTATTGTAAACACGTGTTTTAGATGTAAAATAATATGAACTTAACGTTAAAAATATAAAAAGTATGATTAGTTTAATAGAAATGACTTAAGACGATATTTAGCGGATTCATCACCTGTATTTCAAAATTTTTTTACGACCTTTTATATTCACCCAAATGTATTGTAAAGACGTGTTTTAGATGTAAAATAATGTGAACTTAACGATCAAAATATAAAAAGTATGATTAGTTCAATACAAATGACTTTAAACGATATTTAGCGGAATTATCACCATTTTTTACCAAATTTTTTTTCTATTTTTTGTATTCACCCAAATGTATTGTAAACACGTGTTTTAGATGTAAAATAATGTGAACTTAACGTTAAAAATATAAAAAGTATGATTAGTTTAATAGAAATGACTTAAGACGATATTTAGCGGATTCATCACCTGTATTTCAAAATTTTTTTACGACCTTTTATATTCACCCAAATGTATTGTAAAGACGTGTTTTAGATGTAAAATAATGTGAACTTAACGATAAAAATATAAAAAGTATGATTAGTTCAATACAAATGACTTTAAACGATATTTAGCGGAATTATCAGCATATTTACCCAATTTTTTCCCAAATTTTTTTTCTATTTTTTGTATTCACCCAAATGTATTGTAAATACGTGTTTTAGATGTAAAATAATGTGAACTTAACGATAAAAATATAAAAAGTATGATTAGTTCAATACAAATGACTTTAAACGATATTTAGCGGAATTATCAGCATTTTTTACCCAATTTTTTCCCAAATTTTTTTTCTATTTTTTGTATTCACCCAAATGTATTGTAAATACGTGTTTTAGATGTAAAATAATGTGAACTTAACGATAAAAATATAAAAAGTATGATTAGTTCAATACAAATGACTTTAAACGATATTTAGCGGAATTATCACCATTTTTTTCCAAATTTTTTCCCAAATTTTTTTTCTATATTTTGTATTCACCCAAATATATTGTAAATACGTGTTTTAGATGTAAAATAATGTGAACTTAACGATAAAAATATAAAAAGTATGATTAGTTCAATACAAATGACTTTAAACGATATTTAGCGGAATTATCACCAGTTTTTACCAAATTTTTTTTCTATTTTTTGTATTCACCCAAATGTATTTTAAACACGTGTTTTAGATGTAAAATAATGTGAACTTAACGTTAAAAATATAAAAAGTATGATTAGTTTAATAGAAATGACTTAAGACGATATTTAGCGGATTCATCACCTGTATTTCAAAATTTTTTTACGACCTTTTATATTCACCCAAATGTATTGTAAAGACGTGTTTTAGATGTAAAATTATGTGAACTTAACGATAAAAATATAAAAAGTATGATTAGTTCAATACAAATCACTTTAAACGATATTTAGCGGAATTATCACCATTTTTTACCAAATTTTTTCCCAAATTTTTTTTCTATTTTTTGTATTCACCCAAATGTATTGTAAATACGTGTTTTAGATGTAAAATAATGTGAACTTAACGATCAAAATATAAAAAGTATGATTAGTTCAATACAAATGACTTTAAACGATATTTAGCGGAATTATCACCATTTTTTACCAAATTTTTTTTCTATTTTTTGTATTCACCCAAATGTATTTTAAACACGTGTTTTAGATGTAAAATAATGTGAACTTAACGTTAAAAATATAAAAAGTATGATTAGTTTAATAGAAATGACTTAAGACGATATTTAGCAGATTCATCACCTGTATTTCAAAATTTTTTTACGACCTTTTATATTCACCCAAATGTATTGTAAAGACGTGTTTTAGATGTAAAATAATGTGAACTTAACGATAAAAATATAAAAAGTATGATTAGTTCAATACAAATGACTTTAAACGATATTTAGCGGAATTATCAGCATTTTTTACCCAATTTTTTCCCAAATTTTTTTTCTATTTTTTGTATTCACCCAAATGTATTGTAAATACGTGTTTTAGATGTAAAATAATGTGAACTTAACGATAAAAATATAAAAAGTATGATTAGTTCAATACAAATGACTTTAAACGATATTTAGCGGAATTATCACCATTTTTTACCCAATTTTTTCCCAAATTTTTTTTCTATTTTTTGTATTCACCCAAATGTATTATAAACACGTGTTTTAGATGTAAAATAATGTGAACTTAACGATAAAAATATAAAAAGTATGATTAGTTCAATACAAATGACTTTAAACGATATTTAGCGGAATTATCACCATTTTTTACCAAATTTTTTCCCAAATTTTTTTTCTATTTTTTGTATTCACCCAAATGTATTGTAAATACGTGTTTTAGATGTAAAATAATGTGAACTTAACGATAAAAATATAAAAAGTACGATTAGTTCAATACAAATGACTTTAAACGATATTTAGCGGAATTATCACCATTTTTTACCCAATTTTTTCCCAAATTTTTTTTCTATTTTTTGTATTCACCCAAATGTATTATAAACACGTGTTTTAGATGTAAAATAATGTGAACTTAACGTTAAAAATATAAAAAGTATGATTAGTTTAATAGAAATGACTTAAGACGATATTTAGCGGATTCATCACCTGTATTTCAAAATTTTTTTACGACCTTTTATATTCACCCAAATGTATTGTAAAGACGTGTTTTAGATGTAAAATAATGTGAACTTAACGATAAAAATATAAAAAGTATGATTAGTTCAATACAAATGACTTTAAACGATATTTAGCGGAATTATCACCATTTTTTACCAAATTTTTTTTCTATTTTTTGTATTCACCCAAATGTATTGTAAACACGTGTTTTAGATGTAAAATAATGTGAACTTAACGTTAAAAATATAAAAAGTATGATTAGTTTAATAGAAATGACTTAAGACGATATTTAGCGGATTCATCACCTGTATTTCAAAATTTTTTTACGACCTTTTATATTCACCCAAATGTATTGTAAAGACGTGTTTTAGATGTAAAATAATGTGAACTTAACGATCAAAATATAAAAAGTATGATTAGTTCAATACAAATGACTTTAAACGATATTTAGCGGAATTATCACCATTTTTTACCAAATTTTTTTTCTATTTTTTGTATTCACCCAAATGTATTGTAAACACGTGTTTTAGATGTAAAATAATGTGAACTTAACGTTAAAAATATAAAAAGTATGATTAGTTTAATAGAAATGACTTAAGACGATATTTAGCGGATTCATCACCTGTATTTCAAAATTTTTTTACGACCTTTTATATTCACCCAAATGTATTGTAAAGACGTGTTTTAGATGTAAAATAATGTGAACTTAACGATAAAAATATAAAAAGTATGATTAGTTCAATACAAATGACTTTAAACGATATTTAGCGGAATTATCAGCATATTTACCCAATTTTTTCCCAAATTTTTTTTCTATTTTTTGTATTCACCCAAATGTATTGTAAATACGTGTTTTAGATGTAAAATAATGTGAACTTAACGATAAAAATATAAAAAGTATGATTAGTTCAATACAAATGACTTTAAACGATATTTAGCGGAATTATCAGCATTTTTTACCCAATTTTTTCCCAAATTTTTTTTCTATTTTTTGTATTCACCCAAATGTATTGTAAATACGTGTTTTAGATGTAAAATAATGTGAACTTAACGATAAAAATATAAAAAGTATGATTAGTTCAATACAAATGACTTTAAACGATATTTAGCGGAATTATCACCATTTTTTACCCAATTTTTTCCCAAATTTTTTTTCTATTTTTTGTATTCACCCAAATGTATTATAAACACGTGTTTTAGATGTAAATAATGTGAACTTAACGATAAAAATATAAAAAGTATGATTAGTTCAATACAAATGACTTTAAACGATATTTAGCGGAATTATCACCATTTTTTACCAAATTTTTTCCCAAATTTTTTTTCTATTTTTTGTATTCACCCAAATGTATTGTAAATACGTGTTTTAGATGTAAAATAATGTGAACTTAACGATAAAAATATAAAAAGTACGATTAGTTCAATACAAATGACTTTAAACGATATTTAGCGGAATTATCACCATTTTTTACCAAATTTTTTTTCTATTTTTTGTATTCACCCAAATGTATTGTAAACACGTGTTTTAGATGTAAAATAATGTGAACTTAACGTTAAAAATATAAAAAGTATGATTAGTTTAATAGAAATGACTTAAGACGATATTTAGCGGATTCATCACCTGTATTTCAAAATTTTTTTACGACCTTTTATATTCACCCAAATGTATTGTAAAGACGTGTTTTAGATGTAAAATAATGTGAACTTAACGATCAAAATATAAAAAGTATGATTAGTTCAATACAAATGACTTTAAACGATATTTAGCGGAATTATCACCATTTTTTACCAAATTTTTTTTCTATTTTTTGTATTCACCCAAATGTATTGTAAACACGTGTTTTAGATGTAAAATAATGTGAACTTAACGTTAAAAATATAAAAAGTATGATTAGTTTAATAGAAATGACTTAAGACGATATTTAGCGGATTCATCACCTGTATTTCAAAATTTTTTTACGACCTTTTATATTCACCCAAATGTATTGTAAAGACGTGTTTTAGATGTAAAATAATGTGAACTTAACGATAAAAATATAAAAAGTATGATTAGTTCAATACAAATGACTTTAAACGATATTTAGCGGAATTATCAGCATATTTACCCAATTTTTTCCCAAATTTTTTTTCTATTTTTTGTATTCACCCAAATGTATTGTAAATACGTGTTTTAGATGTAAAATAATGTGAACTTAACGATAAAAATATAAAAAGTATGATTAGTTCAATACAAATGACTTTAAACGATATTTAGCGGAATTATCAGCATTTTTTACCCAATTTTTTCCCAAATTTTTTTTCTATTTTTTGTATTCACCCAAATGTATTGTAAATACGTGTTTTAGATGTAAAATAATGTGAACTTAACGATAAAAATATAAAAAGTATGATTAGTTCAATACAAATGACTTTAAACGATATTTAGCGGAATTATCACCATTTTTTACCCAATTTTTTCCCAAATTTTTTTTCTATTTTTTGTATTCACCCAAATGTATTATAAACACGTGTTTTAGATGTAAAATAATGTGAACTTAACGATAAAAATATAAAAAGTATGATTAGTTCAATACAAATGACTTTAAACGATATTTAGCGGAATTATCACCATTTTTTACCAAATTTTTTCCCAAATTTTTTTTCTATTTTTTGTATTCACCCAAATGTATTGTAAATACGTGTTTTAGATGTAAAATAATGTGAACTTAACGATAAAAATATAAAAAGTACGATTAGTTCAATACAAATGACTTTAAACGATATTTAGCGGAATTATCACCATTTTTTACCCAATTTTTTCCCAAATTTTTTTTCTATTTTTTGTATTCACCCAAATGTATTATAAACACGTGTTTTAGATGTAAAATAATGTGAACTTAACGTTAAAAATATAAAAAGTATGATTAGTTTAATAGAAATGACTTAAGACGATATTTAGCGGATTCATCACCTGTATTTCAAAATTTTTTTACGACCTTTTATATTCACCCAAATGTATTGTAAAGACGTGTTTTAGATGTAAAATAATGTGAACTTAACGATAAAAATATAAAAAGTATGATTAGTTCAATACAAATGACTTTAAACGATATTTAGCGGAATTATCACCATTTTTTACCAAATTTTTTTTCTATTTTTTGTATTCACCCAAATGTATTGTAAACACGTGTTTTAGATGTAAAATAATGTGAACTTAACGTTAAAAATATAAAAAGTATGATTAGTTTAATAGAAATGACTTAAGACGATATTTAGCGGATTCATCACCTGTATTTCAAAATTTTTTTACGACCTTTTATATTCACCCAAATGTATTGTAAAGACGTGTTTTAGATGTAAAATAATGTGAACTTAACGATCAAAATATAAAAAGTATGATTAGTTCAATACAAATGACTTTAAACGATATTTAGCGGAATTATCACCATTTTTTACCAAATTTTTTTTCTATTTTTTGTATTCACCCAAATGTATTGTAAACACGTGTTTTAGATGTAAAATAATGTGAACTTAACGTTAAAAATATAAAAAGTATGATTAGTTTAATAGAAATGACTTAAGACGATATTTAGCGGATTCATCACCTGTATTTCAAAATTTTTTTACGACCTTTTATATTCACCCAAATGTATTGTAAAGACGTGTTTTAGATGTAAAATAATGTGAACTTAACGATAAAAATATAAAAAGTATGATTAGTTCAATACAAATGACTTTAAACGATATTTAGCGGAATTATCAGCATATTTACCCAATTTTTTCCCAAATTTTTTTTCTATTTTTTGTATTCACCCAAATGTATTGTAAATACGTGTTTTAGATGTAAAATAATGTGAACTTAACGATAAAAATATAAAAAGTATGATTAGTTCAATACAAATGACTTTAAACGATATTTAGCGGAATTATCAGCATTTTTTACCCAATTTTTTCCCAAATTTTTTTTCTATTTTTTGTATTCACCCAAATGTATTGTAAATACGTGTTTTAGATGTAAAATAATGTGAACTTAACGATAAAAATATAAAAAGTATGATTAGTTCAATACAAATGACTTTAAACGATATTTAGCGGAATTATCAGCATTTTTTACCCAATTTTTTCCCAAATTTTTTTTCTATTTTTTGTATTCACCCAAATGTATTGTAAACACGTGTTTTAGATGTAAAATAATGTGAAATTAACGTTAAAAATATAAAAAGTATGATTAGTTTAATAGAAATGACTTAAGACGATATTTAGCGGATTCATCACCTGTATTTCAAAATTTTTTTACGACCTTTTATATTCACCCAAATGTATTGTAAAGACGTGTTTTAGATGTAAAATTATGTGAACTTAACGATAAAAATATAAAAAGTATGATTAGTTCAATACAAATGACTTTAAACGATATTTAGCGGAATTATCACCAGTTTTTACCAAATTTTTTTTCTATTTTTTGTATTCACCCAAATGTATTTTAAACACGTGTTTTAGATGTAAAATAATGTGAACTTAACGTTAAAAATATAAAAAGTATGATTAGTTTAATAGAAATGACTTAAGACGATATTTAGCAGATTCATCACCTGTATTTCAAAATTTTTTTACGACCTTTTATATTCACCCAAATGTATTGTAAAGACGTGTTTTAGATGTAAAATAATGTGAACTTAACGATAAAAATATAAAAAGTATGATTAGTTCAATACAAATGACTTTAAACGATATTTAGCGGAATTATCAGCATTTTTTACCCAATTTTTTCCCAAATTTTTTTTCTATTTTTTGTATTCACCCAAATGTATTGTAAATACGTGTTTTAGATGTAAAATAATGTGAACTTAACGATAAAAATATAAAAAGTATGATTAGTTCAATACAAATGACTTTAAACGATATTTAGCGGAATTATCACCATTTTTTACCCAATTTTTTCCCAAATTTTTTTTCTATTTTTTGTATTCACCCAAATGTATTATAAACACGTGTTTTAGATGTAAAATAATGTGAACTTAACGTTAAAAATATAAAAAGTATGATTAGTTTAATAGAAATGACTTAAGACGATATTTAGCGGATTCATCACCTGTATTTCAAAATTTTTTTACGACCTTTTATATTCACCCAAATGTATTGTAAAGACGTGTTTTAGATGTAAAATAATGTGAACTTAACGATAAAAATATAAAAAGTATGATTAGTTCAATACAAATGACTTTAAACGATATTTAGCGGAATTATCACCATTTTTTACCAAATTTTTTTTCTATTTTTTGTATTCACCCAAATGTATTGTAAACACGTGTTTTAGATGTAAAATAATGTGAACTTAACGATAAAAATATAAAAAGTATGATTAGTTCAATACAAATGACTTTAAACGATATTTAGCGGAATTATCACCATTTTTTTCCAAATTTTTTCCCAAATTTTTTTTCTATATTTTGTATTCACCCAAATATATTGTAAATACGTGTTTTAGATGTAAAATAATGTGAACTTAACGATAAAAATATAAAAAGTATGATTAGTTCAATACAAATGACTTTAAACGATATTTAGCGGAATTATCAGCATTTTTTACCCAATTTTTTCCCAAATTTTTTTTCTATTTTTTGTATTCACCCAAATGTATTGTAAACACGTGTTTTAGATGTAAAATAATGTGAACTTAACGTTAAAAATATAAAAAGTATGATTAGTTTAATAGAAATGACTTAAGACGATATTTAGCGGATTCATCACCTGTATTTCAAAATTTTTTTACGACCTTTTATATTCACCCAAATGTATTGTAAAGACGTGTTTTAGATGTAAAATAATGTGAACTTAACGATAAAAATATAAAAAGTATGATTAGTTCAATACAAATGACTTTAAACGATATTTAGCGGAATTATCACCATTTTTTTCCAAATTTTTTCCCAAATTTTTTTTCTATATTTTGTATTCACCCAAATATATTGTAAATACGTGTTTTAGATGTAAAATAATGTGAACTTAACGATAAAAATATAAAAAGTATGATTAGTTCAATACAAATGACTTTAAACGATATTTAGCGGAATTATCAGCATTTTTTACCCAATTTTTTCCCAAATTTTTTTTCTATTTTTTGTATTCACCCAAATGTATTGTAAACACGTGTTTTAGATGTAAAATAATGTGAACTTAACGTTAAAAATATAAAAAGTATGATTAGTTTAATAGAAATGACTTAAGACGATATTTAGCGGATTCATCACCTGTATTTCAAAATTTTTTTACGACCTTTTATATTCACCCAAATGTATTGTAAAGACGTGTTTTAGATGTAAAATTATGTGAACTTAACGATAAAAATATAAAAAGTATGATTAGTTCAATACAAATGACTTTAAACGATATTTAGCGGAATTATCACCATTTTTTACCAAATTTTTTCCCAAATTTTTTTTCTATTTTTTGTATTCATCCAAATGTATTGTAAATACGTGTTTTAGATGTAAAATAATGTGAAATTAACGATAAAAATATAAAAAGTATGATTAGTTCAATACAAATGACTTTAAACGATATTTAGCGGAATTATCACCAGTTTTTACCAAATTTTTTTTCTATTTTTTGTATTCACCCAAATGTATTTTAAACACGTGTTTTAGATGTAAAATAATGTGAACTTAACGTTAAAAATATAAAAAGTATGATTAGTTTAATAGAAATGACTTAAGACGATATTTAGCAGATTCATCACCTGTATTTCAAAATTTTTTTACGACCTTTTATATTCACCCAAATGTATTGTAAAGACGTGTTTTAGATGTAAAATAATGTGAACTTAACGATAAAAATATAAAAAGTATGATTAGTTCAATACAAATGACTTTAAACGATATTTAGCGGAATTATCAGCATTTTTTACCCAATTTTTTCCCAAATTTTTTTTCTATTTTTTGTATTCACCCAAATGTATTGTAAATACGTGTTTTAGATGTAAAATAATGTGAACTTAACGATAAAAATATAAAAAGTATGATTAGTTCAATACAAATGACTTTAAACGATATTTAGCGGAATTATCACCATTTTTTACCAAATTTTTTCCCAAATTTTTTTTTTATTTTTTGTATTCACCCAAATGTATTGTAAATACGTGTTTTAGATGTAAAATAATGTGAACTTAACGATAAAAATATAAAAAGTATGATTAGTTCAATACAAATGACTTTAAACGATATTTAGCGGAATTATCACCATTTTTTACCCAATTTTTTCCCAAATTTTTTTTCTATTTTTTGTATTCACCCAAATGTATTATAAACACGTGTTTTAGATGTAAAATAATGTGAACTTAACGTTAAAAATATAAAAAGTATGATTAGTTTAATAGAAATGACTTAAGACGATATTTAGCGGATTCATCACCTGTATTTCAAAATTTTTTTACGACCTTTTATATTCACCCAAATGTATTGTAAAGACGTGTTTTAGATGTAAAATAATGTGAACTTAACGATAAAAATATAAAAAGTATGATTAGTTCAATACAAATGACTTTAAACGATATTTAGCGGAATTATCACCATTTTTTACCAAATTTTTTTTCTATTTTTTGTATTCACCCAAATGTATTGTAAACACGTGTTTTAGATGTAAAATAATGTGAACTTAACGATAAAAATATAAAAAGTATGATTAGTTCAATACAAATGACTTTAAACGATATTTAGCGGAATTATCACCATTTTTTTCCAAATTTTTTCCCAAATTTTTTTTCTATATTTTGTATTCACCCAAATATATTGTAAATACGTGTTTTAGATGTAAAATAATGTGAACTTAACGATAAAAATATAAAAAGTATGATTAGTTCAATACAAATGACTTTAAACGATATTTAGCGGAATTATCAGCATTTTTTACCCAATTTTTTCCCAAATTTTTTTTCTATTTTTTGTATTCACCCAAATGTATTGTAAACACGTGTTTTAGATGTAAAATAATGTGAACTTAACGTTAAAAATATAAAAAGTATGATTAGTTTAATAGAAATGACTTAAGACGATATTTAGCGGATTCATCACCTGTATTTCAAAATTTTTTTACGACCTTTTATATTCACCCAAATGTATTGTAAAGACGTGTTTTAGATGTAAAATTATGTGAACTTAACGATAAAAATATAAAAAGTATGATTAGTTCAATACAAATGACTTTAAACGATATTTAGCGGAATTATCACCATTTTTTACCAAATTTTTTCCCAAATTTTTTTTCTATTTTTTGTATTCATCCAAATGTATTGTAAATACGTGTTTTAGATGTAAAATAATGTGAACTTAACGATCAAAATATAAAAAGTATGATTAGTTTAATAGAAATGACTTAAGACGATATTTAGCAGATTCATCACCTGTATTTCAAAATTTTTTTACGACCTTTTATATTCACCCAAATGTATTGTAAAGACGTGTTTTAGATGTAAAATAATGTGAACTTAACGATAAAAATATAAAAAGTATGATTAGTTCAATACAAATGACTTTAAACGATATTTAGCGGAATTATCACCAGTTTTTACCAAATTTTTTTTCTATTTTTTGTATTCACCCAAATGTATTTTAAACACGTGTTTTAGATGTAAAATAATGTGAACTTAACGTTAAAAATATAAAAAGTATGATTAGTTTAATAGAAATGACTTAAGACGATATTTAGCAGATTCATCACCTGTATTTCAAAATTTTTTTACGACCTTTTATATTCACCCAAATGTATTGTAAAGACGTGTTTTAGATGTAAAATAATGTGAACTTAACGATAAAAATATAAAAAGTATGATTAGTTCAATACAAATGACTTTAAACGATATTTAGCGGAATTATCAGCATTTTTTACCCAATTTTTTCCCAAATTTTTTTTCTATTTTTTGTATTCACCCAAATGTATTGTATATACGTGTTTTAGAAGTAAAATAATGTGAACTTAACGATAAAAATATAAAAAGTATGATTAGTTCAATACAAATGACTTTAAACGATATTTAGCGGAATTATCACCATTTTTTACCAAATTTTTTCCCAAATTTTTTTTTTATTTTTTGTATTCACCCAAATGTATTGTAAATACGTGTTTTAGATGTAAAATAATGTGAACTTAACGATAAAAATATAAAAAGTATGATTAGTTCAATACAAATGACTTTAAACGATATTTAGCGGAATTATCACCATTTTTTACCCAATTTTTTCCCAAATTTTTTTTCTATTTTTTGTATTCACCCAAATGTATTATAAACACGTGTTTTAGATGTAAAATAATGTGAACTTAACGTTAAAAATATAAAAAGTATGATTAGTTTAATAGAAATGACTTAAGACGATATTTAGCGGATTCATCACCTGTATTTCAAAATTTTTTTACGACCTTTTATATTCACCCAAATGTATTGTAAAGACGTGTTTTAGATGTAAAATAATGTGAACTTAACGATAAAAATATAAAAAGTATGATTAGTTCAATACAAATGACTTTAAACGATATTTAGCGGAATTATCACCATTTTTTACCAAATTTTTTTTCTATTTTTTGTATTCACCCAAATGTATTGTAAACACGTGTTTTAGATGTAAAATAATGTGAACTTAACGTTAAAAATATAAAAAGTATGATTAGTTTAATAGAAATGACTTTAAACGATATTTAGCGGAATTATCAGCATTTTTTACCCAATTTTTTCCCAAATTTTTTTTCTATTTTTTGTATTCACCCAAATGTATTGTAAATACGTGTTTTAGATGTAAAATAATGTGAACTTAACGATAAAAATATAAAAAGTATGATTAGTTCAATACAAATGACTTTAAACGATATTTAGCGGAATTATCACCATTTTTTTCCAAATTTTTTCCCAAATTTTTTTTCTATATTTTGTATTCACCCAAATATATTGTAAATACGTGTTTTAGATGTAAAATAATGTGAACTTAACGATAAAAATATAAAAAGTATGATTAGTTCAATACAAATGACTTTAAACGATATTTAGCGGAATTATCAGCATTTTTTACCCAATTTTTTCCCAAATTTTTTTTCTATTTTTTGTATTCACCCAAATGTATTGTAAACACGTGTTTTAGATGTAAAATAATGTGAACTTAACGTTAAAAATATAAAAAGTATGATTAGTTTAATAGAAATGACTTAAGACGATATTTAGCGGATTCATCACCTGTATTTCAAAATTTTTTTACGACCTTTTATATTCACCCAAATGTATTGTAAAGACGTGTTTTAGATGTAAAATTATGTGAACTTAACGATAAAAATATAAAAAGTATGATTAGTTCAATACAAATGACTTTAAACGATATTTAGCGGAATTATCACCATTTTTTACCAAATTTTTTCCCAAATTTTTTTTCTATTTTTTGTATTCATCCAAATGTATTGTAAATACGTGTTTTAGATGTAAAATAATGTGAAATTAACGATCAAAATATAAAAAGTATGATTAGTTCAATACAAATGACTTTAAACGATATTTAGCGGAATTATCACCAGTTTTTACCAAATTTTTTTTCTATTTTTTGTATTCACCCAAATGTATTTTAAACACGTGTTTTAGATGTAAAATAATGTGAACTTAACGTTAAAAATATAAAAAGTATGATTAGTTTAATAGAAATGACTTAAGACGATATTTAGCGGATTCATCACCTGTATTTCAAAATTTTTTTACGACCTTTTATATTCACCCAAATGTATTGTAAAGACGTGTTTTAGATGTAAAATTATGTGAACTTAACGATAAAAATATAAAAAGTATGATTAGTTCAATACAAATGACTTTAAACGATATTTAGCGGAATTATCACCATTTTTTACCAAATTTTTTCCCAAATTTTTTTTCTATTTTTTGTATTCACCCAAATGTATTGTAAATACGTGTTTTAGATGTAAAATAATGTGAACTTAACGATCAAAATATAAAAAGTATGATTAGTTCAATACAAATGACTTTAAACGATATTTAGCGGAATTATCACCATTTTTTACCAAATTTTTTTTCTATTTTTTGTATTCACCCAAATGTATTGTAAATACGTGTTTTAGATGTAAAATAATGTGAACTTAACGATAAAAATATAAAAAGTATGATTAGTTCAATACAAATGACTTTAAACGATATTTAGCGGAATTATCAGCATTTTTTACCCAATTTTTTCCCAAATTTTTTTTCTATTTTTTGTATTCACCCAAATGTATTGTATATACGTGTTTTAGAAGTAAAATAATGTGAACTTAACGATAAAAATATAAAAAGTATGATTAGTTCAATACAAATGACTTTAAACGATATTTAGCGGAATTATCACCATTTTTTACCCAATTTTTTCCCAAATTTTTTTTCTATTTTTTGTATTCACCCAAATGTATTATAAACACGTGTTTTAGATGTAAAATAATGTGAACTTAACGTTAAAAATATAAAAAGTATGATTAGTTTAATAGAAATGACTTAAGACGATATTTAGCGGATTCATCACCTGTATTTCAAAATTTTTTTACGACCTTTTATATTCACCCAAATGTATTGTAAAGACGTGTTTTAGATGTAAAATAATGTGAACTTAACGATAAAAATATAAAAAGTATGATTAGTTCAATACAAATGACTTTAAACGATATTTAGCGGAATTATCACCATTTTTTACCAAATTTTTTTTCTATTTTTTGTATTCACCCAAATGTATTGTAAACACGTGTTTTAGATGTAAAATAATGTGAACTTAACGTTAAAAATATAAAAAGTATGATTAGTTTAATAGAAATGACTTAAGACGATATTTAGCGGATTCATCACCTGTATTTCAAAATTTTTTTACGACCTTTTATATTCACCCAAATGTATTGTAAATACGTGTTTTAGATGTAAAATAATGTGAACTTAACGATAAAAATATAAAAAGTATGATTAGTTCAATACAAATGACTTTAAACGATATTTAGCGGAATTATCAGCATATTTACCCAATTTTTTCCCAAATTTTTTTTCTATTTTTTGTATTCACCCAAATGTATTGTAAATACGTGTTTTAGATGTAAAATAATGTGAACTTAACGATAAAAATATAAAAAGTATGATTAGTTCAATACAAATGACTTTAAACGATATTTAGCGGAATTATCAGCATTTTTTACCCAATTTTTTCCCAAATTTTTTTTCTATTTTTTGTATTCACCCAAATGTATTGTAAATACGTGTTTTAGATGTAAAATAATGTGAACTTAACGATAAAAATATAAAAAGTATGATTAGTTCAATACAAATGACTTTAAACGATATTTAGCGGAATTATCACCATTTTTTTCCAAATTTTTTCCCAAATTTTTTTTCTATATTTTGTATTCACCCAAATGTATTGTAAACACGTGTTTTAGATGTAAAATAATGTGAAATTAACGATAAAAATATAAAAAGTATGATTAGTTCAATACAAATGACTTTAAACGATATTTAGCGGAATTATCACCAGTTTTTACCAAATTTTTTTTCTATTTTTTGTATTCACCCAAATGTATTTTAAACACGTGTTTTAGATGTAAAATAATGTGAACTTAACGTTAAAAATATAAAAAGTATGATTAGTTTAATAGAAATGACTTAAGACGATATTTAGCGGATTCATCACCTGTATTTCAAAATTTTTTTACGACCTTTTATATTCACCCAAATGTATTGTAAAGACGTGTTTTAGATGTAAAATTATGTGAACTTAACGATAAAAATATAAAAAGTATGATTAGTTCAATACAAATGACTTTAAACGATATTTAGCGGAATTATCACCATTTTTTACCAAATTTTTTCCCAAATTTTTTTTCTATTTTTTGTATTCATCCAAATGTATTGTAAATACGTGTTTTAGATGTAAAATAATGTGATATTAACGATAAAAATATAAAAAGTATGATTAGTTCAATACAAATGACTTTAAACGATATTTAGCGGAATTATCACCAGTTTTTACCAAATTTTTTTTCTATTTTTTGTATTCACCCAAATGTATTTTAAACACGTGTTTTAGATGTAAAATAATGTGAACTTAACGTTAAAAATATAAAAAGTATGATTAGTTTAATAGAAATGACTTAAGACGATATTTAGCGGATTCATCACCTGTATTTCAAAATTTTTTTACGACCTTTTATATTCACCCAAATGTATTGTAAAGACGTGTTTTAGATGTAAAATTATGTGAACTTAACGATAAAAATATAAAAAGTATGATTAGTTCAATACAAATGACTTTAAACGATATTTAGCGGAATTATCACCATTTTTTACCAAATTTTTTCCCAAATTTTTTTTCTATTTTTTGTATTCACCCAAATGTATTGTAAATACGTGTTTTAGATGTAAAATAATGTGAACTTAACGATCAAAATATAAAAAGTATGATTAGTTCAATACAAATGACTTTAAACGATATTTAGCGGAATTATCACCATTTTTTACCAAATTTTTTTTCTATTTTTTGTATTCACCCAAATGTATTTTAAACACGTGTTTTAGATGTAAAATAATGTGAACTTAACGTTAAAAATATAAAAAGTATGATTAGTTTAATAGAAATGACTTAAGATGATATTTAGCAGATTCATCACCTGTATTTCAAAATTTTTTTACGACCTTTTATATTCACCCAAATGTATTGTAAAGACGTGTTTTAGATGTAAAATAATGTGAACTTAACGATAAAAATATAAAAAGTATGATTAGTTCAATACAAATGACTTTAAACGATATTTAGCGGAATTATCAGCATTTTTTACCTAATTTTTTCCCAAATTTTTTTTCTATTTTTTGTATTCACCCAAATGTATTGTAAATACGTGTTTTAGATGTAAAATAATGTGAACTTAACGATAAAAATATAAAAAGTATGATTAGTTCAATACAAATGACTTTAAACGATATTTAGCGGAATTATCACCATTTTTTACCAAATTTTTTCCCAAATTTTTTTTCTATTTTTTGTATTCACCCAAATGTATTGTAAATACGTGTTTTAGATGTAAAATAATGTGAACTTAACGATAAAAATATAAAAAGTATGATTAGTTCAATACAAATGACTTTAAACGATATTTAGCGGAATTATCACCATTTTTTACCCAATTTTTTCCCAAATTTTTTTTCTATTTTTTGTATTCACCCAAATGTATTGTAAACACGTGTTTTAGATGTAAAATAATGTGAACTTAACGTTAAAAATATAAAAAGTATGATTAGTTTAATAGAAATGACTTAAGACGATATTTAGCGGATTCATCACCTGTATTTCAAAATTTTTTTACGACCTTTTATATTCACCCAAATGTATTGTAAATACGTGTTTTAGATGTAAAATAATGTGAACTTAACGATCAAAATATAAAAAGTATGATTAGTTCAATACAAATGACTTTAAACGATATTTAGCGGAATTATCACCATTTTTTACCAAATTTTTTTTCTATTTTTTGTATTCACCCAAATGTATTGTAAACACGTGTTTTAGATGTAAAATAATGTGAACTTAACGTTAAAAATATAAAAAGTATGATTAGTTTAATAGAAATGACTTAAGACGATATTTAGCGGATTCATCACCTGTATTTCAAAATTTTTTTACGACCTTTTATATTCACCCAAATGTATTGTAAAGACGTGTTTTAGATGTAAAATAATGTGAACTTAACGATAAAAATATAAAAAGTATGATTAGTTCAATACAAATGACTTTAAACGATATTTAGCGGAATTATCACCTTTTTATACCAAATTTTTTCCCAAATTTTTTTTCTATTTTTTGTATTCACCCAAATGTATTGTAAATACGTGTTTTAGATGTAAAATAATGTGAACTTAACGATAAAAATATAAAAAGTATGATTAGTTCAATACAAATGACTTTAAACGATATTTAGCGGAATTATCACCATTTTTTACCCAATCTTTTCCCAAATTTTTTTTCTATTTTTTGTATTCACCCAAATGTATTGTAAACACGTGTTTTAGATGTAAAATAATGTGAACTTAACGTTAAAAATATAAAAAGTATGATTAGTTTAATAGAAATGACTTAAGACGATATTTAGCGGATTCATCACCTGTATTTCAAAATTTTTTTACGACCTTTTATATTCACCCAAATGTATTGTAAAGACGTGTTTTAGATGTAAAATTATGTGAACTTAACGATAAAAATATAAAAAGTATGATTAGTTCAATACAAATGACTTTAAACGATATTTAGCGGAATTATCACCATTTTTTACCAAATTTTTTCCCAAATTTTTTTTCTATTTTTTGTATTCATCCAAATGTATTGTAAATACGTGTTTTAGATGTAAAATAATGTGAAATTAACGATAAAAATATAAAAAGTATGATTAGTTCAATACAAATGACTTTAAACGATATTTAGCGGAATTATCACCAGTTTTTACCAAATTTTTTTTCTATTTTTTGTATTCACCCAAATGTATTTTAAACACGTGTTTTAGATGTAAAATAATGTGAACTTAACGTTAAAAATATAAAAAGTATGATTAGTTTAATAGAAATGACTTAAGACGATATTTAGCGGATTCATCACCTGTATTTCAAAATTTTTTTACGACCTTTTATATTCACCCAAATGTATTGTAAAGACGTGTTTTAGATGTAAAATTATGTGAACTTAACGATAAAAATATAAAAAGTATGATTAGTTCAATACAAATGACTTTAAACGATATTTAGCGGAATTATCACCATTTTTTACCAAATTTTTTCCCAAATTTTTTTTCTATTTTTTGTATTCACCCAAATGTATTGTAAATACGTGTTTTAGATGTAAAATAATGTGAACTTAACGATCAAAATATAAAAAGTATGATTAGTTCAATACAAATGACTTTAAACGATATTTAGCGGAATTATCACCATTTTTTACCAAATTTTTTTTCTATTTTTTGTATTCACCCAAATGTATTTTAAACACGTGTTTTAGATGTAAAATAATGTGAACTTAACGTTAAAAATATAAAAAGTATGATTAGTTTAATAGAAATGACTTAAGACGATATTTAGCAGATTCATCACCTGTATTTCAAAATTTTTTTACGACCTTTTATATTCACCCAAATGTATTGTAAAGACGTGTTTTAGATGTAAAATAATGTGAACTTAACGATAAAAATATAAAAAGTATGATTAGTTCAATACAAATGACTTTAAACGATATTTAGCGGAATTATCAGCATTTTTTACCTAATTTTTTCCCAAATTTTTTTTCTATTTTTTGTATTCACCCAAATGTATTGTAAATACGTGTTTTAGATGTAAAATAATGTGAACTTAACGATAAAAATATAAAAAGTATGATTAGTTCAATACAAATGACTTTAAACGATATTTAGCGGAATTATCACCATTTTTTACCAAATTTTTTCCCAAATTTTTTTTCTATTTTTTGTATTCACCCAAATGTATTGTAAATACGTGTTTTAGATGTAAAATAATGTGAACTTAACGATAAAAATATAAAAAGTATGATTAGTTCAATACAAATGACTTTAAACGATATTTAGCGGAATTATCACCATTTTTTACCCAATTTTTTCCCAAATTTTTTTTCTATTTTTTGTATTCACCCAAATGTATTGTAAACACGTGTTTTAGATGTAAAATAATGTGAACTTAACGTTAAAAATATAAAAAGTATGATTAGTTTAATAGAAATGACTTAAGACGATATTTAGCGGATTCATCACCTGTATTTCAAAATTTTTTTACGACCTTTTATATTCACCCAAATGTATTGTAAATACGTGTTTTAGATGTAAAATAATGTGAACTTAACGATCAAAATATAAAAAGTATGATTAGTTCAATACAAATGACTTTAAACGATATTTAGCGGAATTATCACCATTTTTTACCAAATTTTTTTTCTATTTTTTGTATTCACCCAAATGTATTGTAAACACGTGTTTTAGATGTAAAATAATGTGAACTTAACGTTAAAAATATAAAAAGTATGATTAGTTTAATAGAAATGACTTAAGACGATATTTAGCGGATTCATCACCTGTATTTCAAAATTTTTTTACGACCTTTTATATTCACCCAAATGTATTGTAAAGACGTGTTTTAGATGTAAAATAATGTGAACTTAACGATAAAAATATAAAAAGTATGATTAGTTCAATACAAATGACTTTAAACGATATTTAGCGGAATTATCACCTTTTTATACCAAATTTTTTCCCAAATTTTTTTTCTATTTTTTGTATTCACCCAAATGTATTGTAAATACGTGTTTTAGATGTAAAATAATGTGAACTTAACGATAAAAATATAAAAAGTATGATTAGTTCAATACAAATGACTTTAAACGATATTTAGCGGAATTATCACCATTTTTTACCCAATCTTTTCCCAAATTTTTTTTCTATTTTTTGTATTCACCCAAATGTATTGTAAACACGTGTTTTAGATGTAAAATAATGTGAACTTAACGTTAAAAATATAAAAAGTATGATTAGTTTAATAGAAATGACTTAAGACGATATTTAGCGGATTCACCACCTGTATTTCAAAATTTTTTTACGACCTTTTATATTCACCCAAATGTATTGTAAAGACGTATTTTAGATGTAAAATAATGTGAACTTAACGATCAAAATATAAAAAGTATGATTAGTTCAATACAAATGACTTTAAACGATATTTAGCGGAATTATCACCATTTTTTACCAAATTTTTTTTCTATTTTTTGTATTCACCCAAATGTATTTTAAACACGTGTTTTAGATGCAAAATAATGTGAACTTAACGTTAAAAATATAAAAAGTATGATTAGTTTAATAGAAATGACTTAAGACGATATTTAGCGGATTCATCACCTGTATTTCAAAATTTTTTTACGACCTTTTATATTCACCCAAATGTATTGTAAAGACGTGTTTTAGATGTAAAATTATGTGAACTTAACGATAAAAATATAAAAAGTATGATTAGTTCAATACAAATGACTTTAAACGATATTTAGCGGAATTATCACCATTTTTTACCAAATTTTTTCCCAAATTTTTTTTCTATTTTTTGTATTCACCCAAATGTATTGTAAATACGTGTTTTAGATGTAAAATAATGTGAACTTAACGATCAAAATATAAAAAGTATGATTAGTTCAATACAAATGACTTTAAACGATATTTAGCGGAATTATCATCATTTTTTACCAAATTTTTTTTCTATTTTTTGTATTCACCCAAATGTATTGTAAACACGTGTTTTAGATGTAAAATAATGTGAACTTAACGTTAAAAATATAAAAAGTATGATTAGTTTAATAGAAATGACTTAAGACGATATTTAGCGGATTCATCACCTGTATTTCAAAATTTTTTTACGACCTTTTATATTCACCCAAATGTATTGTAAAGACGTGTTTTAGATGTAAAATAATGTGAACTTAACGATAAAAATATAAAAAGTATGATTAGTTCAATACAAATGACTTTAAACGATATTTAGCGGAATTATCAGTATATTTACCCAATTTTTTCCCAAATTTTTTTTCTATTTTTTGTATTCACCCAAATGTATTGTAAATACGTGTTTTAGATGTAAAATAATGTGAACTTAACGATAAAAATATAAAAAGTATGATTAGTTCAATACAAATGACTTTAAACGATATTTAGCGGAATTATCAGCATTTTTTACCCAATTTTTTCCCAAATTTTTTTTCTATTTTTTGTATTCACCCAAATGTATTGTATATACGTGTTTTAGATGTAAAATAATGTGAACTTAACGATAAAAATATAAAAAGTATGATTAGTTCAATACAAATGACTTTAAACGATATTTAGCGGAATTATCACCATTTTTTACCAAATTTTTTCCCAAATTTTTTTTCTATTTTTTGTATTCACCCAAATGTATTGTAAATACGTGTTTTAGATGTAAAATAATTTGAACTTAAAGATAAAAATATAAAAAGTATGATTAGTTCAATACAAATGACTTTAAACGATATTTAGCGGAATTATCACCATTTTTTACCCAATTTTTTCCCAAATTTTTTTTCTATTTTTTGTATTCACCCAAATGTATTATAAACACGTGTTTTAGATGTAAAATAATGTGAACTTAACGTTAAAAATATAAAAAGTATGATTAGTTTAATAGAAATGACTTAAGACGATATTTAGCGGATTCATCACCTGTATTTCAAAATTTTTTTACGACCTTTTATATTCACCCAAATGTATTGTAAAGACGTGTTTTAGATGTAAAATAATGTGAACTTAACGTTAAAAATATAAAAAGTATGATTAGTTTAATAGAAATGACTTAAGACGATATTTAGCGGATTCATCACCTGTATTTCAAAATTTTTTTACGACCTTTTATATTCACCCAAATGTATTGTAAAGACGTGTTTTAGATGTAAAATAATGTGAACTTAACGATAAAAATATAAAAAGTATGATTAGTTCAATACAAATGACTTTAAACGATATTTAGCGGAATTATCACCTTTTTATACCAAATTTTTTCCCAAATTTTTTTTCTATTTTTTGTATTCACCCAAATGTATTGTAAATACGTGTTTTAGATGTAAAATAATGTGAACTTAACGATAAAAATATAAAAAGTATGATTAGTTCAATACAAATGACTTTAAACGATATTTAGCGGAATTATCACCTTTTTATACCAAATTTTTTCCCAAATTTTTTTTCTATTTTTTGTATTCACCCAAATGTATTGTAAATACGTGTTTTAGATGTAAAATAATGTGAACTTAACGATAAAAATATAAAAAGTATGATTAGTTCAATACAAATGACTTTAAACGATATTTAGCGGAATTATCACCATTTTTTACCCAATCTTTTCCCAAATTTTTTTTCTATTTTTTGTATTCACCCAAATGTATTGTAAACACGTGTTTTAGATGTAAAATAATGTGAACTTAACGTTAAAAATATAAAAAGTATGATTAGTTTAATAGAAATGACTTAAGACGATATTTAGCGGATTCATCACCTGTATTTCAAAATTTTTTTACGACCTTTTATATTCACCCAAATGTATTGTAAAGACGTGTTTTAGATGTAAAATTATGTGAACTTAACGATAAAAATATAAAAAGTATGATTAGTTCAATACAAATGACTTTAAACGATATTTAGCGGAATTATCACCATTTTTTACCAAATTTTTTTTCTATTTTTTGTATTCACCCAAATGTATTTTAAACACGTGTTTTAGATGCAAAATAATGTGAACTTAACGTTAAAAATATAAAAAGTATGATTAGTTTAATAGAAATGACTTAAGACGATATTTAGCGGATTCATCACCTGTATTTCAAAATTTTTTTACGACCTTTTATATTCACCCAAATGTATTGTAAAGACGTGTTTTAGATGTAAAATTATGTGAACTTAACGATAAAAATATAAAAAGTATGATTAGTTCAATACAAATGACTTTAAACGATATTTAGCGGAATTATCACCATTTTTTACCAAATTTTTTCCCAAATTTTTTTTCTATTTTTTGTATTCACCCAAATGTATTGTAAATACGTGTTTTAGATGTAAAATAATGTGAACTTAACGATCAAAATATAAAAAGTATGATTAGTTCAATACAAATGACTTTAAACGATATTTAGCGGAATTATCATCATTTTTTACCAAATTTTTTTTCTATTTTTTGTATTCACCCAAATGTATTGTAAACACGTGTTTTAGATGTAAAATAATGTGAACTTAACGTTAAAAATATAAAAAGTATGATTAGTTTAATAGAAATGACTTAAGACGATATTTAGCGGATTCATCACCTGTATTTCAAAATTTTTTTACGACCTTTTATATTCACCCAAATGTATTGTAAAGACGTGTTTTAGATGTAAAATAATGTGAACTTAACGATAAAAATATAAAAAGTATGATTAGTTCAATACAAATGACTTTAAACGATATTTAGCGGAATTATCAGTATATTTACCCAATTTTTTCCCAAATTTTTTTTCTATTTTTTGTATTCACCCAAATGTATTGTAAATACGTGTTTTAGATGTAAAATAATGTGAACTTAACGATAAAAATATAAAAAGTATGATTAGTTCAATACAAATGACTTTAAACGATATTTAGCGGAATTATCAGCATTTTTTACCCAATTTTTTCCCAAATTTTTTTTCTATTTTATGTATTCACCCAAATGTATTGTATATACGTGTTTTAGATGTAAAATAATGTGAACTTAACGATAAAAATATAAAAAGTATGATTAGTTCAATACAAATGACTTTAAACGATATTTAGCGGAATTATCACCATTTTTTACCAAATTTTTTCCCAAATTTTTTTTCTATTTTTTGTATTCACCCAAATGTATTGTAAATACGTGTTTTAGATGTAAAATAATTTGAACTTAAAGATAAAAATATAAAAAGTATGATTAGTTCAATACAAATGACTTTAAACGATATTTAGCGGAATTATCACCATTTTTTACCCAATTTTTTCCCAAATTTTTTTTCTATTTTTTGTATTCACCCAAATGTATTATAAACACGTGTTTTAGATGTAAAATAATGTGAACTTAACGTTAAAAATATAAAAAGTATGATTAGTTTAATAGAAATGACTTAAGACGATATTTAGCGGATTCATCACCTGTATTTCAAAATTTTTTTACGACCTTTTATATTCACCCAAATGTATTGTAAAGACGTGTTTTAGATGTAAAATAATGTGAACTTAACGTTAAAAATATAAAAAGTATGATTAGTTTAATAGAAATGACTTAAGACGATATTTAGCGGATTCATCACCTGTATTTCAAAATTTTTTTACGACCTTTTATATTCACCCAAATGTATTGTAAAGACGTGTTTTAGATGTAAAATAATGTGAACTTAACGATAAAAATATAAAAAGTATGATTAGTTCAATACAAATGACTTTAAACGATATTTAGCGGAATTATCACCTTTTTATACCAAATTTTTTCCCAAATTTTTTTTCTATTTTTTGTATTCACCCAAATGTATTGTAAATACGTGTTTTAGATGTAAAATAATGTGAACTTAACGATAAAAATATAAAAAGTATGATTAGTTCAATACAAATGACTTTAAACGATATTTAGCGGAATTATCACCATTTTTTACCCAATCTTTTCCCAAATTTTTTTTCTATTTTTTGTATTCACCCAAATGTATTGTAAACACGTGTTTTAGATGTAAAATAATGTGAACTTAACGTTAAAAATATAAAAAGTATGATTAGTTTAATAGAAATGACTTAAGACGATATTTAGCGGATTCATCACCTGTATTTCAAAATTTCTTTACGACCTTTTATATTCACCCAAATGTATTGTAAAGACGTATTTTAGATGTAAAATAATGTGAACTTAACGATCAAAATATAAAAAGTATGATTAGTTCAATACAAATGACTTTAAACGATATTTAGCGGAATTATCACCATTTTTTACCAAATTTTTTTTCTATTTTTTGTATTCACCCAAATGTATTTTAAACACGTGTTTTAGATGCAAAATAATGTGAACTTAACGTTAAAAATATAAAAAGTATGATTAGTTTAATAGAAATGACTTAAGACGATATTTAGCGGATTCATCACCTGTATTTCAAAATTTTTTTACGAACTTTTATATTCACCCAAATGTATTGTAAATACGTGTTTTAGATGTAAAATTATGTGAACTTAACGATAAAAATATAAAAAGTATGATTAGTTCAATACAAATGACTTTAAACGATATTTAGCGGAATTATCACCATTTTTTACCAAATTTTTTCCCAAATTTTTTTTCTATTTTTTGTATTCACCCAAATGTATTGTAAATACGTGTTTTAGATGTAAAATAATGTGAACTTAACGTTAAAAATATAAAAAGTATGATTAGTTTAATAGAAATGACTTAAGACGATATTTAGCGGATTCATCACCTGTATTTCAAAATTTTTTTACGACCTTTTATATTCACCCAAATGTATTGTAAAGACGTGTTTTAGATGTAAAATAATGTGAACTTAACGATAAAAATATAAAAAGTATGATTAGTTCAATACAAATGACTTTAAACGATATTTAGCGGAATTATCACCTTTTTATACCAAATTTTTTCCCAAATTTTTTTTCTATTTTTTGTATTCACCCAAATGTATTGTAAATACGTGTTTTAGATGTAAAATAATGTGAACTTAACGATAAAAATATAAAAAGTATGATTAGTTCAATACAAATGACTTTAAACGATATTTAGCGGAATTATCACCATTTTTTACCCAATCTTTTCCCAAATTTTTTTTCTATTTTTTGTATTCACCCAAATGTATTGTAAACACGTGTTTTAGATGTAAAATAATGTGAACTTAACGTTAAAAATATAAAAAGTATGATTAGTTTAATAGAAATGACTTAAGACGATATTTAGCGGATTCATCACCTGTATTTCAAAATTTTTTTACGACCTTTTATATTCACCCAAATGTATTGTAAAGACGTATTTTAGATGTAAAATAATGTGAACTTAACGATCAAAATATAAAAAGTATGATTAGTTCAATACAAATGACTTTAAACGATATTTAGCGGAATTATCACCATTTTTTACCAAATTTTTTTTCTATTTTTTGTATTCACCCAAATGTATTTTAAACACGTGTTTTAGATGCAAAATAATGTGAACTTAACGTTAAAAATATAAAAAGTATGATTAGTTTAATAGAAATGACTTAAGACGATATTTAGCGGATTCATCACCTGTATTTCAAAATTTTTTTACGAACTTTTATATTCACCCAAATGTATTGTAAATACGTGTTTTAGATGTAAAATTATGTGAACTTAACGATAAAAATATAAAAAGTATGATTAGTTCAATACAAATGACTTTAAACGATATTTAGCGGAATTATCACCATTTTTTACCAAATTTTTTCCCAAATTTTTTTTCTATTTTTTGTATTCACCCAAATGTATTGTAAATACGTGTTTTAGATGTAAAATAATGTGAACTTAACGTTAAAAATATAAAAAGTATGATTAGTTTAATAGAAATGACTTAAGACGATATTTAGCGGATTCATCACCTGTATTTCAAAATTTTTTTACGACCTTTTATATTCACCCAAATGTATTGTAAAGACGTGTTTTAGATGTAAAATAATGTGAACTTAACGATAAAAATATAAAAAGTATGATTAGTTCAATACAAATGACTTTAAACGATATTTAGCGGAATTATCACCTTTTTATACCAAATTTTTTCCCAAATTTTTTTTCTATTTTTTGTATTCACCCAAATGTATTGTAAATACGTGTTTTAGATGTAAAATAATGTGAACTTAACGATAAAAATATAAAAAGTATGATTAGTTCAATACAAATGACTTTAAACGATATTTAGCGGAATTATCACCATTTTTTACCCAATCTTTTCCCAAATTTTTTTTCTATTTTTTGTATTCACCCAAATGTATTGTAAACACGTGTTTTAGATGTAAAATAATGTGAACTTAACGTTAAAAATATAAAAAGTATGATTAGTTTAATAGAAATGACTTAAGACGATATTTAGCGGATTCATCACCTGTATTTCAAAATTTTTTTACGACCTTTTATATTCACCCAAATGTATTGTAAAGACGTATTTTAGATGTAAAATAATGTGAACTTAACGATCAAAATATAAAAAGTATGATTAGTTCAATACAAATGACTTTAAACGATATTTAGCGGAATTATCACCATTTTTTACCAAATTTTTTTTCTATTTTTTGTATTCACCCAAATGTATTTTAAACACGTGTTTTAGATGCAAAATAATGTGAACTTAACGTTAAAAATATAAAAAGTATGATTAGTTTAATAGAAATGACTTAAGACGATATTTAGCGGATTCATCACCTGTATTTCAAAATTTTTTTACGACCTTTTATATTCACCCAAATGTATTGTAAAGACGTGTTTTAGATGTAAAATTATGTGAACTTAACGATAAAAATATAAAAAGTATGATTAGTTCAATACAAATGACTTTAAACGATATTTAGCGGAATTATCAACATTTTTTACCAAATTTTTTCCCAAATTTTTTTTCTATTTTTTGTATTCACCCAAATGTATTGTAAATACGTGTTTTAGATGTAAAATAATGTGAACTTAACGATCAAAATATAAAAAGTATGATTAGTTCAATACAAATGACTTTAAACGATATTTAGCGGAATTATCACCATTTTTTACCAAATTTTTTTTCTATTTTTTGTATTCACCCAAATGTATTGTAAACACGTGTTTTAGATGTAAAATAATGTGAACTTAACGTTAAAAATATAAAAAGTATGATTAGTTTAATAGAAATGACTTAAGACGATATTTAGCGGATTCATCACCTGTATTTCAAAATTTTTTTACGACCTTTTATATTCACCCAAATGTATTGTAAAGACGTGTTTTAGATGTAAAATAATGTGAACTTAACGATAAAAATATAAAAAGTATGATTAGTTCAATACAAATGACTTTAAACGATATTTAGCGGAATTATCAGCATATTTACCCAATTTTTTCCCAAATTTTTTTTCTATTTTTTGTATTCACCCAAATGTATTGTAAATACGTGTTTTAGATGTAAAATAATGTGAACTTAACGATCAAAATATAAAAAGTATGATTAGTTCAATACAAATGACTTTAAACGATATTTAGCGGAATTATCACCATTTTTTACCAAATTTTTTTTCTATTTTTTGTATTCACCCAAATGTATTGTAAACACGTGTTTTAGATGTAAAATAATGTGAACTTAACGTTAAAAATATAAAAAGTATGATTAGTTTAATAGAAATGACTTAAGACGATATTTAGCGGATTCATCACCTGTATTTCAAAATTTTTTTACGACCTTTTATATTCACCCAAATGTATTGTAAAGACGTGTTTTAGATGTAAAATAATGTGAACTTAACGATAAAAATATAAAAAGTATGATTAGTTCAATACAAATGACTTTAAACGATATTTAGCGGAATTATCACCATTTTTTACCAAATTTTTTCCCAAATTTTTTTTCTATTTTTTGTATTCACCCAAATGTATTGTAAATACGTGTTTTAGATGTAAAATAATGTGAACTTAACGTTAAAAATATAAAAAGTATGATTAGTTTAATAGAAATGACTTAAGACGATATTTAGCGGATTCATCACCTGTATTTCAAAATTTTTTTACGACCTTTTATATTCACCCAAATGTATTGTAAAGACGTGTTTTAGATGTAAAATAATGTGAACTTAACGATAAAAATATAAAAAGTATGATTAGTTCAATACAAATGACTTTAAACGATATTTAGCGGAATTATCACCATTTTTTACCCAATCTTTTCCCAAATTTTTTTTCTATTTTTTGTATTCACCCAAATGTATTGTAAACACGTGTTTTAGATGTAAAATAATGTGAACTTAACGTTAAAAATATAAAAAGTATGATTAGTTTAATAGAAATGACTTAAGACGATATTTAGCGGATTCATCACCTGTATTTCAAAATTTTTTTACGACCTTTTATATTCACCCAAATGTATTGTAAAGACGTATTTTAGATGTAAAATAATGTGAACTTAACGATCAAAATATAAAAAGTATGATTAGTTCAATACAAATGACTTTAAACGATATTTAGCGGAATTATCACCATTTTTTACCAAATTTTTTTTCTATTTTTTGTATTCACCCAAATGTATTTTAAACACGTGTTTTAGATGCAAAATAATGTGAACTTAACGTTAAAAATATAAAAAGTATGATTAGTTTAATAGAAATGACTTAAGACGATATTTAGCGGATTCATCACCTGTATTTCAAAATTTTTTTACGACCTTTTATATTCACCCAAATGTATTGTAAAGACGTGTTTTAGATGTAAAATTATGTGAACTTAACGATAAAAATATAAAAAGTATGATTAGTTCAATACAAATGACTTTAAACGATATTTAGCGGAATTATCAACATTTTTTACCAAATTTTTTCCCAAATTTTTTTTCTATTTTTTGTATTCACCCAAATGTATTGTAAATACGTGTTTTAGATGTAAAATAATGTGAACTTAACGATCAAAATATAAAAAGTATGATTAGTTCAATACAAATGACTTTAAACGATATTTAGCGGAATTATCACCATTTTTTACCAAATTTTTTTTCTATTTTTTGTATTCACCCAAATGTATTGTAAACACGTGTTTTAGATGTAAAATAATGTGAACTTAACGTTAAAAATATAAAAAGTATGATTAGTTTAATAGAAATGACTTAAGACGATATTTAGCGGATTCATCACCTGTATTTCAAAATTTTTTTACGACCTTTTATATTCACCCAAATGTATTGTAAAGACGTGTTTTAGATGTAAAATAATGTGAACTTAACGATAAAAATATAAAAAGTATGATTAGTTCAATACAAATGACTTTAAACGATATTTAGCGGAATTATCAGCATATTTACCCAATTTTTTCCCAAATTTTTTTTCTATTTTTTGTATTCACCCAAATGTATTGTAAATACGTGTTTTAGATGTAAAATAATGTGAACTTAACGATCAAAATATAAAAAGTATGATTAGTTCAATACAAATGACTTTAAACGATATTTAGCGGAATTATCACCATTTTTTACCAAATTTTTTTTCTATTTTTTGTATTCACCCAAATGTATTGTAAACACGTGTTTTAGATGTAAAATAATGTGAACTTAACGTTAAAAATATAAAAAGTATGATTAGTTTAATAGAAATGACTTAAGACGATATTTAGCGGATTCATCACCTGTATTTCAAAATTTTTTTACGACCTTTTATATTCACCCAAATGTATTGTAAAGACGTGTTTTAGATGTAAAATAATGTGAACTTAACGATAAAAATATAAAAAGTATGATTAGTTCAATACAAATGACTTTAAACGATATTTAGCGGAATTATCAGCATATTTACCCAATTTTTTCCCAAATTTTTTTTCTATTTTTTGTATTCACCCAAATGTATTGTAAATACGTGTTTTAGATGTAAAATAATGTGAACTTAACGATAAAAATATAAAAAGTATGATTAGTTCAATACAAATGACTTTAAACGATATTTAGCGGAATTATCAGCATTTTTTACCCAATTTTTTCCCAAATTTTTTTTCTATTTTTTGTATTCACCCAAATGTATTGTAAATACGTGTTTTAGATGTAAAATAATGTGAACTTAACGATAAAAATATAAAAAGTATGATTAGTTCAATACAAATGACTTTAAACGATATTTAGCGGAATTATCACCATTTTTTTCCAAATTTTTTCCCAAATTTTTTTTCTATATTTTGTATTCACCCAAATATATTGTAAATACGTGTTTTAGATGTAAAATAATGTGAACTTAACGATAAAAATATAAAAAGTATGATTAGTTCAATACAAATGACTTTAAACGATATTTAGCGGAATTATCAGCATTTTTTACCCAATTTTTTCCCAAATTTTTTTTCTATTTTTTGTATTCACCCAAATGTATTGTAAATACGTGTTTTAGATGTAAAATAATGTGAACTTAACGATAAAAATATAAAAAGTATGATTAGTTCAATACAAATGACTTTAAACGATATTTAGCGGAATTATCACCATTTTTTACCCAATTTTTTCCCAAATTTTTTTTCTATTTTTTGTATTCACCCAAATGTATTGTAAACACGTGTTTTAGATGTAAAATAATGTGAACTTAACGTTAAAAATATAAAAAGTATGATTAGTTTAATAGAAATGACTTAAGACGATATTTAGCGGATTCATCACCTGTATTTCAAAATTTTTTTACGACCTTTTATATTCACCCAAATGTATTGTAAAGACGTATTTTAGATGTAAAATAATGTGAACTTAACGATCAAAATATAAAAAGTATGATTAGTTCAATACAAATGACTTTAAACGATATTTAGCGGAATTATCACCATTTTTTACCAAATTTTTTTTCTATTTTTTGTATTCACCCAAATGTATTTTAAACACGTGTTTTAGATGCAAAATAATGTGAACTTAACGTTAAAAATATAAAAAGTATGATTAGTTTAATAGAAATGACTTAAGACGATATTTAGCGGATTCATCACCTGTATTTCAAAATTTTTTTACGACCTTTTATATTCACCCAAATGTATTGTAAAGACGTGCTTTAGATGTAAAATTATGTGAACTTAACGATAAAAATATAAAAAGTATGATTAGTTCAATACAAATGACTTTAAACGATATTTAGCGGAATTATCACCATTTTTTACCAAATTTTTTCCCAAATTTTTTTTCTATTTTTTGTATTCACCCAAATGTATTGTAAATACGTGTTTTAGATGTAAAATAATGTGAACTTAACGATTAAAATATAAAAAGTATGATTAGTTCAATACAAATGACTTTAAACGATATTTAGCGGAATTATCACCATTTTTTACCAAATTTTTTTTCTATTTTTTGTATTCACCCAAATGTATTGTAAACACGTGTTTTAGATGTAAAATAATGTGAACTTAACGTTAAAAATATAAAAAGTATGATTAGTTTAATAGAAATGACTTAAGACGATATTTAGCGGATTCATCACCTGTATTTCAAAATTTTTTTACGACCTTTTATATTCACCCAAATGTATTGTAAAGACGTGTTTTAGATGTAAAATAATGTGAACTTAACGATAAAAATATAAAAAGTATGATTAGTTCAATACAAATGACTTTAAACGATATTTAGCGGAATTATCAGCATATTTACCCAATTTTTTCCCAAATTTTTTTTCTATTTTTTGTATTCACCCAAATGTATTGTAAATACGTGTTTTAGATGTAAAATAATGTGAACTTAACGATAAAAATATAAAAAGTATGATTAGTTCAATACAAATGACTTTAAACGATATTTAGCGGAATTATCAGCATTTTTTACCCAATTTTTTCCCAAATTTTTTTTCTATTTTTTGTATTCACCCAAATGTATTGTAAATACGTGTTTTAGATGTAAAATAATGTGAACTTAACGATAAAAATATAAAAAGTATGATTAGTTCAATACAAATGACTTTAAACGATATTTAGCGGAATTATCACCATTTTTTTCCAAATTTTTTCCCAAATTTTTTTTCTATATTTTGTATTCACCCAAATATATTGTAAATACGTGTTTTAGATGTAAAATAATGTGAACTTAACGATAAAAATATAAAAAGTATGATTAGTTCAATACAAATGACTTTAAACGATATTTAGCGGAATTATCAGCATTTTTTACCCAATTTTTTCCCAAATTTTTTTTCTATTTTTTGTATTCACCCAAATGTATTGTAAATACGTGTTTTAGATGTAAAATAATGTGAACTTAACGATAAAAATATAAAAAGTATGATTAGTTCAATACAAATGACTTTAAACGATATTTAGCGGAATTATCACCATTTTTTACCAAATTTTTTCCCAAATTTTTTTTCTATTTTTTGTATTCACCCAAATGTATTGTAAATACGTGTTTTAGATGTAAAATAATGTGAACTTAACGATAAAAATATAAAAAGTATGATTAGTTCAATACAAATGACTTTAAACGATATTTAGCGGAATTATTACCATTTTTTACCCAATTTTTTCCCAAATTTTTTTTCTATTTTTTGTATTCACCCAAATGTATTGTAAACACGTGTTTTAGATGTAAAATAATGTGAACTTAACGTTAAAAATATAAAAAGTATGATTAGTTTAATAGAAATGACTTAAGACGATATTTAGCGGAATCATCACCTGTATTTCAAAATTTTTATACGACCTTTTATATTCACCCAAATGTATTGTAAAGACGTGTTTTAGATGTAAAATAATGTGAACTTAACGATCAAAATATAAAAAGTATGATTAGTTCAATACAAATGACTTTAAACGATATTTAGCGGAATTATCACCATTTTTTACCCAATTTTTTCCCAAATTTTTTTTCTATTTTTTGTATTCACCCAAATGTATTGTAAACACGTGTTTTAGATGTAAAATAATGTGAACTTAACGTTAAAAATATAAAAAGTATGATTAGTTTAATAGAAATGACTTAAGACGATATTTAGCGGATTCATCACCTGTATTTCAAAATTTTTTTACGACCTTTTATATTCACCCAAATGTATTGTAAAGACGTGTTTTAGATGTAAAATAATGTGAACTTAACGATAAAAATATAAAAAGTATGATTAGTTCAATACAAATGACTTTAAACGATATTTAGCGGAATTATCAGCATTTTTTACCCAATTTTTTCCCAAATTTTTTTTCTATTTTTTGTATTCACCCAAATGTATTGTAAATACGTGTTTTAGATGTAAAATAATGTGAACTTAACGATAAAAATATAAAAAGTATGATTAGTTCAATACAAATGACTTTAAACGATATTTAGCGGAATTATCACCATTTTTTTCCAAATTTTTTCCCAAATTTTTTTTCTATATTTTGTATTCACCCAAATATATTGTAAATACGTGTTTTAGATGTAAAATAATGTGAACTTAACGATAAAAATATAAAAAGTATGATTACTTCAATACAAATGACTTTAAACGATATTTAGCGGAATTATCAGCATTTTTTACCCAATATTTTCCCAAATTTTTTTTCTATTTTTTGTATTCACCCAAATGTATTGTAAATACGTGTTTTAGATGTAAAATAATGTGAACTTAACGATAAAAATATAAAAAGTATGATTAGTTCAATACAAATGACTTTAAACGATATTTAGCGGAATTATCACCATTTTTTACCAAATTTTTTCCCAAATTTTTTTTCTATTTTTTGTATTCACCCAAATGTATTGTAAATACTTGTCTTAGATGTAAAATAATGTGAACTTAACGATAAAAATATAAAAAGTATGATTAGTTCAATACAAATGACTTTAAACGATATTTAGCGGAATTATCACCATTTTTTACCCAATTTTTTCCCAAATTTTTTTTCTATTTTTTGTATTCACCCAAATGTATTGTAAACACGTGTTTTAGATGTAAAATAATGTGAACTTAACGTTAAAAATATAAAAAGTATGATTAGTTTAATAGAAATGACTTAAGACGATATTTAGCGGATTCATCACCTGTATTTCAAAATTTTTATACGACCTTTTATATTCACCCAAATGTATTGTAAAGACGTGTTTTAGATGTAAAATAATGTGAACTTAACGATCAAAATATAAAAAGTATGATTAGTTCAATACAAATGACTTTAAACGATATTTAGCGGAATTATCACCATTTTTTACCCAATTTTTTCCCAAATTTTTTTTCTATTTTTTGTATTCACCCAAATGTATTGTAAACACGTGTTTTAGATGTAAAATAATGTGAACTTAACGTTAAAAATATAAAAAGTATGATTAGTTTAATAGAAATGACTTAAGACGATATTTAGCGGATTCATCACCTGTATTTCAAAATTTTTTTACGACCTTTTATATTCACCCAAATGTATTGTAAAGACGTGTTTTAGATGTAAAATTATGTGAACTTAACGATAAAAATATAAAAAGTATGATTAGTTCAATACAAATGACTTTAAACGATATTTAGCGGAATTATCACCATTTTTTACCAAATTTTTTCCCAAATTTTTTTTCTATTTTTTGTATTCACCCAACTGTATTGTAAATACGTGTTTTAGATGTAAAATAATGTGAACTTAACGTTAAAAATATAAAAAGTATGATTAGTTTAATAGAAATGACTTAAGACGATATTTAGCGGATTCATCACCTGTATTTCAAAATTTTTTTACGACCTTTTATATTCACCCAAATGTATTGTAAAGACGTGTTTTAGATGTAAAATAATGTGAACTTAACGATAAAAATATAAAAAGTATGATTAGTTCAATACAAATGACTTTAAACGATATTTAGCGGAATTATCACCTTTTTATACCAAATTTTTTCCCAAATTTTTTTTCTATTTTTTGTATTCACCCAAATGTATTGTAAATACGTGTTTTAGATGTAAAATAATGTGAACTTAACGATAAAAATATAAAAAGTATGATTAGTTCAATACAAATGACTTTAAACGATATTTAGCGGAATTATCACCATTTTTTACCCAATTTTTTCCCAAATTTTTTTTCTATTTTTTGTATTCACCCAAATGTATTGTAAACACGTGTTTTAGATGTAAAATAATGTGAACTTAACGTTAAAAATATAAAAAGTATGATTAGTTTAATAGAAATGACTTAAGACGATATTTAGCGGATTCATCACCTGTATTTCAAAATTTGTTTACGACCTTTTATATTCACCCAAATGTATTGTAAAGACGTGTTTTAGATGTAAAATAATGTGAACTTAACGATAAAAATATAAAAAGTATGATTAGTTCAATACAAATGACTTTAAACGATATTTAGCGGAATTATCACCATTTTTTACCCAATTTTTTCCCAAATTTTTTTTCTATTTTTTGTATTCACCCAAATGTATTGTAAACACGTGTTTTAGATGTAAAATAATGTGAACTTAACGTTAAAAATATAAAAAGTATGATTAGTTTAATAGAAATGACTTAAGACGATATTTAGCGGATTCATCACCTGTATTTCAAAATTTTTTTACGACCTTTTATATTCACCCAAATGTATTGTAAAGACGTGTTTTAGATGTAAAATAATGTGAACTTAACGATAAAAATATAAAAAGTATGATTAGTTCAATACAAATGACTTTAAACGATATTTAGCGGAATTATCACCTTTTTATACCAAATTTTTTCCCAAATTTTTTTTCTATTTTTTGTATTCACCCAAATGTATTGTAAATACGTGTTTTAGATGTAAAATAATGTGAACTTAACGATAAAAATATAAAAAGTATGATTAGTTCAATACAAATGACTTTAAACGATATTTAGCGGAATTATCACCATTTTTTACCCAATTTTTTCCCAAATTTTTTTTCTATTTTTTGTATTCACCCAAATGTATTGTAAACACGTGTTTTAGATGTAAAATAATGTGAACTTAACGTTAAAAATATAAAAAGTATGATTAGTTTAATAGAAATGACTTAAGACGATATTTAGCGGATTCATCACCTGTATTTCAAAATTGGTTTACGACCTTTTATATTCACCCAAATGTATTGTAAAGACGTGTTTTAGATGTAAAATAATGTGAACTTAACGATAAAAATATAAAAAGTATGATTAGTTCAATACAAATGACTTTAAACGATATTTAGCGGAATTATCAGCATTTTTTACCCAATTTTTTCCCAAATTTTTTTTCTATTTTTTGTATTCACCCAAATGTATTGTAAACACGTGTTTTAGATGTAAAATAATGTGAACTTAACGTTAAAAATATAAAAAGTATGATTAGTTTAATAGAAATGACTTAAGACGATATTTAGCGGATTCATCACCTGTATTTCAAAATTTTTTTACGACCTTTTATATTCACCCAAATGTATTGTAAAGACGTGTTTTAGATGTAAAATTATGTGAACTTAACGATTAAAATATAAAAAGTATGATTAGTTCAATACAAATGACTTTAAACGATATTTAGCGGAATTATCACCATTTTTTACCAAATTTTTTCCCAAATTTTTTTTCTATTTTTTGTATTCACCCAAATGTATTGTAAATACGTGTTTTAGATGTAAATTAATGTGAACTTAACGATAAAAATATAAAAAGTATGATTAGTTCAATACAAATGACTTTAAACGATATTTAGCGGAATTATCACCATTTTTTACCCAATTTTTTCCCAAATTTTTTTTCTATTTTTTGTATTCACCCAAATGTATTGTAAACACGTGTTTTAGATGTAAAATAATGTGAACTTAACGTTAAAAATATAAAAAGTATGATTAGTTTAATAGAAATGACTTAAGACGATATTTAGCGGAATTATCACCATTTTTTACCAAATTTTTTTTCTATTTTTTGTATTCACCCAAATGTATTGTAAATACGTGTTTTAGATGTAAAATAATGTGAACTTAACGATAAAAATATAAAAAGTATGATTAGTTCAATACAAATGACTTTAAACGATATTTAACGGAATTATCACCATTTTTTACCAAATTTTTTCCCAAATTTTTTTTCTATTTTTTGTATTCACCCAAATGTATTGTAAATACGTGTTTTAGATGTAAAATAATGTGAACTTAACGATAAAAATATAAAAAGTATGATTAGTTCAATACAAATGACTTTAAACGATATTTAGCGGAATTATCACCATTTTTTACCAAATTTTTTTTCTATTTTTTGTATTCACCCAAATGTATTGTAAACACGTGTTTTAGATGTAAAATAATGTGAACTTAACGTTAAAAATATAAAAAGTATGATTAGTTTAATAGAAATGACTTAAGACTATATTTAGCGGATTCATCACCTGTATTTCAAAATTTTTTTACGACCTTTTATATTCACCCAAATGTATTGTAAAGACGTGTTTTAGATGTAAAATAATGTGAACTTAACGATAAAAATATAAAAAGTATGATTAGTTCAATACAAATGACTTTAAACGATATTTAGCGGAATTATCACCATTTTTTACCAAATTTTTTTTCTATTTTTTGTATTCACCCAAATGTATTGTAAACACGTGTTTTAGATGTAAAATAATGTGAACTTAACGTTAAAAATATAAAAAGTATGATTAGTTTAATAGAAATGACTTAAGACGATATTTAGCGGATTCATCACCTGTATTTCAAAATTTTTTTACGACCTTTTATATTCACCCAAATGTATTGTAAAGACGTGTTTTAGATGTAAAATAATGTGAACTTAACGATAAAAATATAAAAAGTATGATTAGTTCAATACAAATGACTTTAAACGATATTTAGCGGAATTATCACCTTTTTATACCAAATTTTTTCCCAAATTTTTTTTCTATTTTTTGTATTCACCCAAATGTATTGTAAATACGTGTTTTAGATGTAAAATAATGTGAACTTAACGATAAAAATATAAAAAGTATGATTAGTTCAATACAAATGACTTTAAACGATATTTAGCGGAATTATCACCATTTTTTACCCAATTTTTTCCCAAATTTTTTTTCTATTTTTTGTATTCACCCAAATGTATTGTAAACACGTGTTTTAGATGTAAAATAATGTGAACTTAACGTTAAAAATATAAAAAGTATGATTAGTTTAATAGAAATGACTTAAGACGATATTTAGCGGATTCATCACCTGTATTTCAAAATTTGTTTACGACCTTTTATATTCACCCAAATGTATTGTAAAGACGTGTTTTAGATGTAAAATAATGTGAACTTAACGATAAAAATATAAAAAGTATGATTAGTTCAATACAAATGACTTTAAACGATATTTAGCGGAATTATCAGCATTTTTTACCCAATTTTTTCCCAAATTTTTTTTCTATTTTTTGTATTCACCCAAATGTATTGTAAACACGTGTTTTAGATGTAAAATAATGTGAACTTAACGTTAAAAATATAAAAAGTATGATTAGTTTAATAGAAATGACTTAAGACGATATTTAGCGGATTCATCACCTGTATTTCAAAATTTTTTTACGACCTTTTATATTCACCCAAATGTATTGTAAAGACGTGTTTTAGATGTAAAATTATGTGAACTTAACGATTAAAATATAAAAAGTATGATTAGTTCAATACAAATGACTTTAAACGATATTTAGCGGAATTATCACCATTTTTTACCAAATTTTTTCCCAAATTTTTTTTCTATTTTTTGTATTCACCCAAATGTATTGTAAATACGTGTTTTAGATGTAAATTAATGTGAACTTAACGATAAAAATATAAAAAGTATGATTAGTTCAATACAAATGACTTTAAACGATATTTAGCGGAATTATCACCATTTTTTACCCAATTTTTTCCCAAATTTTTTTTCTATTTTTTGTATTCACCCAAATGTATTGTAAACACGTGTTTTAGATGTAAAATAATGTGAACTTAACGTTAAAAATATAAAAAGTATGATTAGTTTAATAGAAATGACTTAAGACGATATTTAGCGGAATTATCACCATTTTTTACCAAATTTTTTTTCTATTTTTTGTATTCACCCAAATGTATTGTAAATACGTGTTTTAGATGTAAAATAATGTGAACTTAACGATAAAAATATAAAAAGTATGATTAGTTCAATACAAATGACTTTAAACGATATTTAACGGAATTATCACCATTTTTTACCAAATTTTTTCCCAAATTTTTTTTCTATTTTTTGTATTCACCCAAATGTATTGTAAATACGTGTTTTAGATGTAAAATAATGTGAACTTAACGATAAAAATATAAAAAGTATGATTAGTTCAATACAAATGACTTTAAACGATATTTAGCGGAATTATCACCATTTTTTACCAAATTTTTTTTCTATTTTTTGTATTCACCCAAATGTATTGTAAACACGTGTTTTAGATGTAAAATAATGTGAACTTAACGTTAAAAATATAAAAAGTATGATTAGTTTAATAGAAATGACTTAAGACTATATTTAGCGGATTCATCACCTGTATTTCAAAATTTTTTTACGACCTTTTATATTCACCCAAATGTATTGTAAAGACGTGTTTTAGATGTAAAATAATGTGAACTTAACGATAAAAATATAAAAAGTATGATTAGTTCAATACAAATGACTTTAAACGATATTTAGCGGAATTATCACCATTTTTTACCAAATTTTTTTTCTATTTTTTGTATTCACCCAAATGTATTGTAAACACGTGTTTTAGATGTAAAATAATGTGAACTTAACGTTAAAAATATAAAAAGTATGATTAGTTTAATAGAAATGACTTAAGACGATATTTAGCGGATTCATCACCTGTATTTCAAAATTTTTTTACGACCTTTTATATTCACCCAAATGTATTGTAAAGACGTGTTTTAGATGTAAAATAATGTGAACTTAACGATAAAAATATAAAAAGTATGATTAGTTCAATACAAATGACTTTAAACGATATTTAGCGGAATTATCACCATTTTTTACCAAATTTTTTCCCAAATTTTTTTTCTATTTTTTGTATTCACCCAAATGTATTGTAAATACGTGTTTTAGATGTTAAATAATGTGAACTTAACGATAAAAATATAAAAAGTATGATTAGTTCAATACAAATGACTTTAAACGATATTTAGCGGAATTATCACCATTTTTTACCCAATTTTTTCCCAAATTTTTTTTCTATTTTTTGTATTCACCCAAATGTATTGTAAACACGTGTTTTAGATGTAAAATAATGTGAACTTAACGTTAAAAATATAAAAAGTATGATTAGTTTAATAGAAATGACTTAAGACGATATTTAGCGGATTCATCACCTGTATTTCAAAATTTTTTTACGACCTTTTGTATTCACCCAAATGTATTGTAAATACGTGTTTTAGATGTAAAATAATGTGAACTTAACGATAAAAATATAAAAAGTATGATTAGATCAATACAAATGACTTTAAACGATATTTAGCGGAATTATCACCATTTTTTACCAAATTTTTTTTCTATTTTTTGTATTCACCCAAATGTATTGTAAACACGTGTTTTATATGTAAAATAATGTGAACTTAACGTTAAAAATATAAAAAGTATGATTAGTTTAATAGAAATGACTTAAGACGATATTTAGCGGATTCATCACCTGTATTTCAAAATTTTTTTACGACCTTTTATATTCACCCAAATGTATTGTAAAGACGTGTTTTAGATGTAAAATAATGTGAACTTAACGATAAAAATATAAACAGTATGATTAGTTCAATACAAATGACTTTAAACGATATTTAGCGGAATTATCACCATTTTTTACCAAATTTTTTTTCTATTTTTTGTATTCACCCAAATGTATTGTAAACACGTGTTTTAGATGTAAAATAATGTGAACTTAACGTTAAAAATATAAAAAGTATGATTAGTTTAATAGAAATGACTTTAAACGATATTTAGCGGAATTATCACCATTTTTTACCAAATTTTTTCCCAAATTTTTTTTCTATTTTTTGTATTCACCCAAATGTATTGTAAATACGTGTTTTAGATGTAAAATAATGTGAACTTAACGATCAAAATATAAAAAGTATGATTAGTTCAATACAAATGACTTTAAACGATATTTAGCGGAATTATCACCATTTTTTACCAAATTTTTTTTCTATTTTTTGTATTCACCCAAATGTATTGCAAACACGTGTTTTAGATGTAAAATAATGTGAACTTAACGTTAAAAATATAAAACGTATGATTAGTTTAATAGAAATGACTTAAGACGATATTTAGCGGATTCATCACCTGTATTTCAAAATTTTTTACGACCTTTTATATTCACCCAAATGTATTGTAAAGACGTGTTTTAGATGTAAAATAATGTGAACTTAACGATAAAAATATAAAAAGTATGATTAGTTCAATACAAATGACTTTAAACGATATTTAGCGGAATTATCAGTATATTTACCCAATTTTTTCCCAAATTTTTTTTCTATTTTTTGTATTCACCCAAATGTATTGTAAATACGTGTTTTAGATGTAAAATAATGTGAACTTAACGATAAAAATATAAAAAGTATGATTAGTTCAATACAAATGACTTTAAACGATATTTAGCGGAATTATCAGCATTTTTTACCCAATTTTTTCCCAAATTTTTTTTCTATTTTTTGTATTCACCCAAATGTATTGTAAATACGTGTTTTAGATGTAAAATAATGTGAACTCAACGATAAAAATATAAAAAGTATGATTAGTTCAATACAAATGACTTTAAACGATATTTAGCGGAATTATCACCTTTTTATACCAAATTTTTTCCCAAATTTTTTTTCTATTTTTTGTATTCACCCAAATGTATTGTAAATACGTGTTTTAGATGTAAAATAATGTGAACTTAACGATAAAAATATAAAAAGTATGATTAGTTCAATACAAATGACTTTAAACGATATTTAGCGGAATTATCACCATTTTTTACCCAATTTTTTCCCAAATTTTTTTTCTATTTTTTGTATTCACCCAAATGTATTGTAAACACGTGTTTTAGATGTAAAATAATGTGAACTTAACGTTAAAAATATAAAAAGTATGATTAGTTTAATAGAAATGACTTTAAACGATATTTAGCGGAATTATCACCATTTTTTACCAAATTTTTTCCCAAATTTTTTTTCTATTTTTTGTATTCACCCAAATGTATTGTAAATACGTGTTTTAGATGTAAAATAATGTGAACTTAACGATCAAAATATAAAAAGTATGATTAGTTCAATACAAATGACTTTAAACGATATTTAGCGGAATTATCACCATTTTTTACCAAATTTTTTTTCTATTTTTTGTATTCACCCAAATGTATTGCAAACACGTGTTTTAGATGTAAAATAATGTGAACTTAACGTTAAAAATATAAAACGTATGATTAGTTTAATAGAAATGACTTAAGACGATATTTAGCGGATTCATCACCTGTATTTCAAAATTTTTTACGACCTTTTATATTCACCCAAATGTATTGTAAAGACGTGTTTTAGATGTAAAATAATGTGAACTTAACGATAAAAATATAAAAAGTATGATTAGTTCAATACAAATGACTTTAAACGATATTTAGCGGAATTATCAGTATATTTACCCAATTTTTTCCCAAATTTTTTTTCTATTTTTTGTATTCACCCAAATGTATTGTAAATACGTGTTTTAGATGTAAAATAATGTGAACTTAACGATAAAAATATAAAAAGTATGATTAGTTCAATACAAATGACTTTAAACGATATTTAGCGGAATTATCAGCATTTTTTACCCAATTTTTTCCCAAATTTTTTTTCTATTTTTTGTATTCACCCAAATGTATTGTAAATACGTGTTTTAGATGTAAAATAATGTGAACTCAACGATAAAAATATAAAAAGTATGATTAGTTCAATACAAATGACTTTAAACGATATTTAGTGGAATTATCACCATTTTTTACCAAATTTTTTCCCAAATTTTTTTTCTATTTTTTGTATTCACCCAAATGTATTGTAAATACGTGTTTTAGATGTAAAATAATGTGAACTTAACGATAAAAATATAAAAAGTATGATTAGTTCAATACAAATGAATTTAAACGATATTTAGCGGATTCATCACCTGTATTTCAAAATTTGTTTACGACCTTTTATATTCACCCAAATGTATTGTAAAGACGTGTTTTAGATGTAAAATAATGTGAACTTAACGATAAAAATATAAAAAGTATGATTAGTTCAATACAAATGACTTTAAACGATATTTAGCGGAATTATCAGCATTTTTTACCCAATTTTTTCCCAAATTTTTTTTCTATTTTTTGTATTCACCCAAATGTATTGTAAACACGTGTTTTAGATGTAAAATAATGTGAACTTAACGTTAAAAATATAAAAAGTATGATTAGTTTAATAGAAATGACTTAAGACGATATTTAGCGGATTCATCACCTGTATTTCAAAATTTTTTTACGACCTTTTATATTCACCCAAATGTATTGTAAAGACGTGTTTTAGATGTAAAATAATGTGAACTTAACGATAAAAATATAAAAAGTATGATTAGTTCAATACAAATGACTTTAAACGATATTTAGCGGAATTATCACCTTTTTATACCAAATTTTTTCCCAAATTTTTTTTCTATTTTTTGTATTCACCCAAATGTATTGTAAATACGTGTTTTAGATGTAAAATAATGTGAACTTAACGATAAAAATATAAAAAGTATGATTAGTTCAATACAAATGACTTTAAACGATATTTAGCGGAATTATCACCATTTTTTACCCAATTTTTTCCCAAATTTTTTTTCTATTTTTTGTATTCACCCAAATGTATTGTAAACACGTGTTTTAGATGTAAAATAATGTGAACTTAACGTTAAAAATATAAAAAGTATGATTAGTTTAATAGAAATGACTTAAGACGATATTTAGCGGATTCATCACCTGTATTTCAAAATTTGTTTACGACCTTTTATATTCACCCAAATGTATTGTAAAGACGTGTTTTAGATGTAAAATAATGTGAACTTAACGATAAAAATATAAAAAGTATGATTAGTTCAATACAAATGACTTTAAACGATATTTAGCGGAATTATCAGCATTTTTTACCCAATTTTTTCCCAAATTTTTTTTTTTTTTTGTATTCACCCAAATGTATTGTAAACACGTGTTTTAGATGTAAAATAATGTGAACTTAACGTTAAAAATATAAAAAGTATGATTAGTTTAATAGAAATGACTTAAGACGATATTTAGCGGATTCATCACCTGTATTTCAAAATTTTTTTACGACCTTTTATATTCACCCAAATGTATTGTAAAGACGTGTTTTAGATGTAAAATTATGTGAACTTAACGATAAAAATATAAAAAGTATGATTAGTTCAATACAAATGACTTTAAACGATATTTAGCGGAATTATCACCATTTTTTACCAAATTTTTTCCCAAATTTTTTTTCTATTTTTTGTATTCACCCAAATGTATTGTAAATACGTGTTTTAGATGTAAAATAATGTGAACTTAACGATAAAAATATAAAAAGTATGATTAGTTCAATACAAATGACTTTAAACGATATTTAGCGGAATTATCACCATTTTTTACCCAATTTTTTCCCAAATTTTTTTTCTATTTTTTGTATTCACCCAAATGTATTGTAAACACGTGTTTTAGATGTAAAATAATGTGAACTTAACGTTAAAAATATAAAAAGTATGATTAGTTTAATAGAAATGACTTAAGACGATATTTAGCGGATTCATCACCTGTATTTCAAAATTTTTTTACAACCTTTTATATTCACCCAAATGTATTGTAAAGACGTGTTTTAGATGTAAAATTATGTGAACTTAACGATAAAAATATAAAAAGTATGATTAGTTCAATACAAATGACTTTAAACGATATTTAGCGGAATTATCACCATTTTTTACCAAATTTTTTCCCAAATTTTTTTTCTATTTTTTGTATTCACCCAAATGTATTGTAAATACGTGTTTTAGATGTAAAATAATGTGAACTTAACGATCAAAATATAAAAAGTATGATTAGTTCAATACAAATGACTTTAAACGATATTTAGCGGAATTATCACCATTTTTTACCAAATTTTTTTTCTATTTTTTGTATTCACCCAAATGTATTGTAAATACGTGTTTTAGATGTAAAATAATGTGAACTTAACGATAAAAATATAAAAAGTATGATTAGTTCAATACAAATGACTTTAAACGATATTTAGCGGAATTATCACCATTTTTTACCAAATTTTTTCCCAAATTTTTTTTCTATTTTTTGTATTCACCCAAATGTATTGTAAATACGTGTTTTAGATGTAAAATAATGTGAACTTAACGATAAAAATATAAAAAGTATGATTAGTTCAATACAAATGACTTTAAACGATATTTAGCGGAATTATCACCATTTTTTACCAAATTTTTTTTCTATTTTTTGTATTCACCCAAATGTATTGTAAAGACGTGTTTTAGATGTAAAATAATGTGAACTTAACGTTAAAAATATAAAAAGTATGATTAGTTTAATAGAAATGACTTAAGACGATATTTAGCGGATTCATCACCTGTATTTCAAAATTTTTTTACGACCTTTTATATTCACCCAAATGTATTGTAAAGACGTGTTTTAGATGTAAAATAATGTGAACTTAACGATAAAAATATAAAAAGTATGATTAGTTCAATACAAATGACTTTAAACGATATTTAGCGGAATTATCACCATTTTTTACCAAATTTTTTTTCTATTTTTTGTATTCACCCAAATGTATTGTAAACACGTGTTTTAGATGTAAAATAATGTGAACTTAACGTTAAAAATATAAAAAGTATGATTAGTTTAATAGAAATGACTTAAGACGATATTTAGCGGATTCATCACCTGTATTTCAAAATTTTTTTACGACCTTTTATATTCACCCAAATGTATTGTAAAGACGTGTTTTAGATGTAAAATAATGTGAACTTAACGATAAAAATATAAAAAGTATGATTAGTTCAATACAAATGACTTTAAACGATATTTAGCGGAATTATCACCATTTTTTACCAAATTTTTTCCCAAATTTTTTTTCTATTTTTTGTATTCACCCAAATGTATTGTAAATACGTGTTTTAGATGTTAAATAATGTGAACTTAACGATAAAAATATAAAAAGTATGATTAGTTCAATACAAATGACTTTAAACGATATTTAGCGGAATTATCACCATTTTTTACCCAATTTTTTCCCAAATTTTTTTTCTATTTTTTGTATTCACCCAAATGTATTGTAAACACGTGTTTTAGATGTAAAATAATGTGAACTTAACGTTAAAAATATAAAAAGTATGATTAGTTTAATAGAAATGACTTAAGACGATATTTAGCGGATTCATCACCTGTATTTCAAAATTTTTTTACGACCTTTTATATTCACCCAAATGTATTGTAAAGACGTGTTTTAGATGTAAAATAATGTGAACTTAACGATAAAAATATAAAAAGTATGATTAGTTCAATACAAATGACTTTAAACGATATTTAGCGGAATTATCACCATTTTTTACCAAATTTTTTCCCAAATTTTTTTTCTATTTTTTGTATTCACCCAAATGTATTGTAAATACGTGTTTTAGATGTAAAATAATGTGAACTTAACGATAAAAATATAAAAAGTATGATTAGATCAATACAAATGACTTTAAACGATATTTAGCGGAATTATCACCATTTTTTACCAAATTTTTTTTCTATTTTTTGTATTCACCCAAATGTATTGTAAACACGTGTTTTATATGTAAAATAATGTGAACTTAACGTTAAAAATATAAAAAGTATGATTAGTTTAATAGAAATGACTTAAGACGATATTTAGCGGATTCATCACCTGTATTTCAAAATTTTTTTACGACCTTTTATATTCACCCAAATGTATTGTAAAGACGTGTTTTAGATGTAAAATAATGTGAACTTAACGATAAAAATATAAACAGTATGATTAGTTCAATACAAATGACTTTAAACGATATTTAGCGGAATTATCACCATTTTTTACCAAATTTTTTTTCTATTTTTTGTATTCACCCAAATGTATTGTAAACACGTGTTTTAGATGTAAAATAATGTGAACTTAACGTTAAAAATATAAAAAGTATGATTAGTTTAATAGAAATGACTTTAAACGATATTTAGCGGAATTATCACCATTTTTTACCAAATTTTTTCCCAAATTTTTTTTCTATTTTTTGTATTCACCCAAATGTATTGTAAATACGTGTTTTAGATGTAAAATAATGTGAACTTAACGATCAAAATATAAAAAGTATGATTAGTTCAATACAAATGACTTTAAACGATATTTAGCGGAATTATCACCATTTTTTACCAAATTTTTTTTCTATTTTTTGTATTCACCCAAATGTATTGCAAACACGTGTTTTAGATGTAAAATAATGTGAACTTAACGTTAAAAATATAAAACGTATGATTAGTTTAATAGAAATGACTTAAGACGATATTTAGCGGATTCATCACCTGTATTTCAAAATTTTTTACGACCTTTTATATTCACCCAAATGTATTGTAAAGACGTGTTTTAGATGTAAAATAATGTGAACTTAACGATAAAAATATAAAAAGTATGATTAGTTCAATACAAATGACTTTAAACGATATTTAGCGGAATTATCACCATTTTTTACCAAATTTTTTTTCTATTTTTTGTATTCAACCAAATGTATTGTAAACACGTGTTTTAGATGTAAAATAATGTGAACTTAACGATAAAAATATAAAAAGTATGATTAGTTCAATACAAATGACTTTAAACGATATTTAGCGGAATTATCACCATTTTTTACCAAATTTTTTCCCAAATTTTTTTTCTATTTTTTGTATTCACCCAAATGTATTGTAAATACGTGTTTTAGATGTAAAATAATGTGAACTTAACGATAAAAATATAAAAAGTATGATTAGTTCAATACAAATGACTTTAAACGATATTTAGCGGAATTATCACCATTTTTTACCCAATTTTTTCCCAAATTTTTTTTCTATTTTTTGTATTCACCCAAATGTATTGTAAACACGTGTTTTAGATGTAAAATAATGTGAACTTAACGTTAAAAATATAAAAAGTATGATTAGTTTAATAGAAATGACTTAAGACGATATTTAGCGGATTCATCACCTGTATTTCAAAATTTTTTTACGACCTTTTATATTCACCCAAATGTATTGTAAAGACGTGTTTTAGATGTAAAATTATGTGAACTTAACGATAAAAATATAAAAAGTATGATTAGTTCAATACAAATGACTTTAAACGATATTTAGCGGAATTATCACCATTTTTTACCAAATTTTTTCCCAAATTTTTTTTCTATTTTTTGTATTCACCCAAATGTATTGTAAATACGTGTTTTAGATGTAAAATAATGTGAACTTAACGATCAAAATATAAAAAGTATGATTAGTTCAATACAAATGACTTTAAACGATATTTAGCGGAATTATCACCATTTTTTACCAAATTTTTTTTCTATTTTTTGTATTCACCCAAATGTATTGTAAATACGTGTTTTAGATGTAAAATAATGTGAACTTAACGATAAAAATATAAAAAGTATGATTAGTTCAATACAAATGACTTTAAACGATATTTAGCGGAATTATCACCATTTTTTACCAAATTTTTTCCCAAATTTTTTTTCTATTTTTTGTATTCACCCAAATGTATTGTAAATACGTGTTTTAGATGTAAAATAATGTGAACTTAACGATAAAAATATAAAAAGTATGATTAGTTCAATACAAATGACTTTAAACGATATTTAGCGGAATTATCACCATTTTTTACCAAATTTTTTTTCTATTTTTTGTATTCACCCAAATGTATTGTAAAGACGTGTTTTAGATGTAAAATAATGTGAACTTAACGTTAAAAATATAAAAAGTATGATTAGTTTAATAGAAATGACTTAAGACGATATTTAGCGGATTCATCACCTGTATTTCAAAATTTTTTTACGACCTTTTATATTCACCCAAATGTATTGTAAAGACGTGTTTTAGATGTAAAATAATGTGAACTTAACGATAAAAATATAAAAAGTATGATTAGTTCAATACAAATGACTTTAAACGATATTTAGCGGAATTATCACCATTTTTACCAAATTTTTTTTCTATTTTTTGTATTCACCCAAATGTATTGTAAACACGTGTTTTAGATGTAAAATAATGTGAACTTAACGTTAAAAATATAAAAAGTATGATTAGTTTAATAGAAATGACTTAAGACGATATTTAGCGGATTCATCACCTGTATTTCAAAATTTTTTTACGACCTTTTATATTCACCCAAATGTATTGTAAAGACGTGTTTTAGATGTAAAATAATGTGAACTTAACGATAAAAATATAAAAAGTATGATTAGTTCAATACAAATGACTTTAAACGATATTTAGCGGAATTATCACCATTTTTTACCAAATTTTTTTTCTATTTTTTGTATTCACCCAAATGTATTGTAAACACGTGTTTTAGATGTAAAATAATGTGAACATAACGTTAAAAATATAAAAAGTATGATTAGTTTAATAGAAATGACTTAAGACGATATTTAGCGGATTCATCACCTGTATTTCAAAATTTTTTTACGACCTTTTATATTCACCCAAATGTATTGTAAAGACGTGTTTTAGATGTAAAATAATGTGAACTTAACGATAAAAATATAAAAAGTATGATTAGTTCAATACAAATGACTTTAAACGATATTTAGCGGAATTTTCACCATTTTTTACCAAATTTTTTTTCTATTTTTTGTATTCACCCAAATGTATTGTAAATACGTGTTTTAGATGTAAAATAATGTGAACTTAACGATAAAAATATAAAAAGTATGATTAGTTCAATACAAATGACTTTAAACGATATTTAGCGGAATTATCACCATTTTTTACCAAATTTTTTTTCTATTTTTTGTATTCACCCAAATGTATTGTAAACACGTGTTTTAGATGTAAAATAATGTGAACTTAACGTTAAAAATATAAAAAGTATGATTAGTTTAATAGAAATGACTTTAAACGATATTTAGCGGAATTATCACCATTTTTTACCCAATTTTTTCCCAAATTTTTTTTCTATTTTTTGTATTCACCCAAATGTATTGTAAACACGTGTTTTAGATGTAAAATAATGTGAACTTAACGTTAAAAATATAAAAAGTATGATTAGTTTAATAGAAATGACTTAAGACGATATTTATCGGATTCATCACCTGTATTTCAAAATTTTTTTACGACCTTTTATATTCACCCAAATGTATTGTAAAGACGTGTTTTAGATGTAAAATAATGTGAACTTAACGATAAAAATATAAAAAGTATGATTAGTTCAATACAAATGACTTTAAACGATATTTAGCGGAATTATCACCATTTTTTACCAAATTTTTTCCCAAATTTTTTTTCTATTTTTTGTATTCACCCAAATGTATTGTAAATACGTGTTTTAGATGTAAAATAATGTGAACTTAACGATAAAAATATAAAAAGTATGATTAGTTCAATACAAATGACTTTAAACGATATTTAGCGGAATTATCACCATTTTTTACCAAATTTTTTTTCTATTTTTTGTATTCACCCAAATGTATTGTAAACTCGTGTTTTATATGTAAAATAATGTGAACTTAACGTTAAAAATATAAAAAGTATGATTAGTTTAATAGAAATGACTTAAGACGATATTTAGCGGATTCATCACCTGTATTTCAAAATTTTTTTACGACCTTTTATATTCACCCAAATGTATTGTAAAGACGTGTTTTAGATGTAAAATAATGTGAACATAACGTTAAAAATATAAAAAGTATGATTAGTTTAATAGAAATGACTTAAGACGATATTTAGCGGATTCATCACCTGTATTTCAAAATTTTTTTACGACCTTTTATATTCACCCAAATGTATTGTAAAGACGTGTTTTAGATGTAAAATAATGTGAACTTAACGATAAAAATATAAAAAGTATGATTAGTTCAATACAAATGACTTTAAACGATATTTAGCGGAATTATCACCATTTTTTACCAAATTTTTTCCCAAATTTTTTCCCAAATTTTTTTTCTATTTTTTGTATTCACCCAAATGTATTGTAAATACGTGTTTTAGATGTAAAATAATGTGAACTTAACGATCAAAATATAAAAAGTATGATTAGTTCAATACAAATGACTTTAAACGATATTTAGCGGAATTATCACCATTTTTTACCAAATTTTTTTTCTATTTTTTGTATTCACCCAAATGTATTGTAAACACGTGTTTTAGATGTAAAATAATGTGAACTTAAGGTTAAAAATATAAAAAGTATGATTAGTTTAATAGAAATGACTTTAAACGATATTTAGCGGAATTATCACCATTTTTTACCCAATTTTTTCCCAAATTTTTTTTCTATTTTTTGTATTCACCCAAATGTATTGTAAACACGTGTTTTAGATGTAAAATAATGTGAACTTAACGTTAAAAATATAAAAAGTATGATTAGTTTAATAGAAATGACTTAAGACGATATTTAGCGGATTCATCACCTGTATTTCAAAATTTTTTTACGACCTTTTATATTCACCCAAATGTATTGTAAAGACGTGTTTTAGATGTAAAATAATGTGAACTTAACGATAAAAATATAAAAAGTATGATTAGTTCAATACAAATGACTTTAAACGATATTTAGCGGAATTATCACCATTTTTTACTAAATTTTTTTTCTATTTTTTGTATTCACCCAAATGTATTGTAAACACGTGTTTTAGATGTAAAATAATGTGAACTTAACGTTAAAAATTTAAAAAGTATGATTAGTTTAATAGAAATGACTTAAGACGATATTTAGCGGATTCATCACCTGTATTTCAAAATTTTTTTACGACCTTTTATATTCACCCAAATGTATTGTAAAGACGTGTTTTAGATGTAAAATAATGTGAACTTAACGATAAAAATATAAAAAGTATGATTAGTTCAATACAAATGACTTTAAACGATATTTAGCGGAATTATCACCATTTTTTACCAAATTTTTTCCCAAATTTTTTTTCTATTTTTTGTATTCACCCAAATGTATTGTAAATACGTGTTTTAGATGTAAAATAATGTGAACTTAACGATCAAAATATAAAAAGTATGATTAGTTCAATACAAATGACTTTAAACGATATTTAGCGGAATTTTCACCATTTTTTACCAAATTTTTTTTCTATTTTTTGTATTCACCCAAATGTATTGTAAATACGTGTTTTAGATGTAAAATAATGTGAACTTAACGATAAAAATATAAAAAGTATGATTAGTTCAATACAAATGACTTTAAACGATATTTAGCGGAATTATCACCATTTTTTACCAAATTTTTTTTCTATTTTTTGTATTCACCCAAATGTATTGTAAACACGTGTTTTAGATGTAAAATAATGTGAACTTAACGTTAAAAATATAAAAAGTATGATTAGTTTAATAGAAATGACTTTAAACGATATTTAGCGGAATTATCACCATTTTTTACCCAATTTTTTCCCAAATTTTTTTTCTATTTTTTGTATTCACCCAAATGTATTGTAAACACGTGTTTTAGATGTAAAATAATGTGAACTTAACGTTAAAAATATAAAAAGTATGATTAGTTTAATAGAAATGACTTAAGACGATATTTAGCGGATTCATCACCTGTATTTCAAAATTTTTTTACGACCTTTTATATTCACCCAAATGTATTGTAAAGACGTGTTTTAGATGTAAAATAATGTGAACTTAACGATAAAAATATAAAAAGTATGATTAGTTCAATACAAATGACTTTAAACGATATTTAGCGGAATTATCACCATTTTTTACCAAATTTTTTTTCTATTTTTTGTATTCACCCAAATGTATTGTAAACACGTGTTTTAGATGTAAAATAATGTGAACTTAACGTTAAAAATTTAAAAAGTATGATTAGTTTAATAGAAATGACTTAAGACGATATTTAGCGGATTCATCACCTGTATTTCAAAATTTTTTTACGACCTTTTATATTCACCCAAATGTATTGTAAAGACGTGTTTTAGATGTAAAATAATGTGAACTTAACGATAAAAATATAAAAAGTATGATTAGTTCAATACAAATGACTTTAAACGATATTTAGCGGAATTATCACCATTTTTTACCAAATTTTTTCCCAAATTTTTTTTCTATTTTTTGTATTCACCCAAATGTATTGTAAATACGTGTTTTAGATGTAAAATAATGTGAACTTAACGATCAAAATATAAAAAGTATGATTAGTTCAATACAAATGACTTTAAACGATATTTAGCGGAATTATCACCATTTTTTACCAAATTTTTTTTCTATTTTTTGTATTCACCCAAATGTATTGTAAACACGTGTTTTAGATGTAAAATAATGTGAACTTAACGTTAAAAATATAAAAAGTATGATTAGTTTAATAGAAATGACTTAAGTCGATATTTAGCGGATTCATCACCTGTATTTCAAAATTTTTTTACGACCTTTTATATTCACCCAAATGTATTGTAAAGACGTGTTTTAGATGTAAAATAATGTGAACTTAACGTTAAAAATATAAAAAGTATGATTAGTTCAATACAAATGACTTTAAACGATATTTAGCGGAATTATCAGCATTTTTTACCCAATTTTTTCCCAAATTTTTTTTCTATTTTTTGTATTCACCCAAATGTATTGTAAATACGTGTTTTAGATGTAAAATAATGTGAACTTAACGATAAAAATATAAAAAGTATGATTAGTTCAATACAAATGACTTTAAACGATATTTAGCGGAATTATCACCATTTTTTACCAAATTTTTTTTCTATTTTTTGTATTCACCCAAATGTATTGTAAACTCGTGTTTTATATGTAAAATAATGTGAACTTAACGTTAAAAATATAAAAAGTATGATTAGTTTAATAGAAATGACTTAAGACGATATTTAGCGGATTCATCACCTGTATTTCAAAATTTTTTTACGACCTTTTATATTCACCCAAATGTATTGTAAAGACGTGTTTTAGATGTAAAATAATGTGAACATAACGTTAAAAATATAAAAAGTATGATTAGTTTAATAGAAATGACTTAAGACGATATTTAGCGGATTCATCACCTGTATTTCAAAATTTTTTTACGACCTTTTATATTCACCCAAATGTATTGTAAAGACGTGTTTTAGATGTAAAATAATGTGAACTTAACGATAAAAATATAAAAAGTATGATTAGTTCAATACAAATGACTTTAAACGATATTTAGCGGAATTATCACCATTTTTTACCAAATTTTTTCCCAAATTTTTTCCCAAATTTTTTTTCTATTTTTTGTATTCACCCAAATGTATTGTAAATACGTGTTTTAGATGTAAAATAATGTGAACTTAACGATCAAAATATAAAAAGTATGATTAGTTCAATACAAATGACTTTAAACGATATTTAGCGGAATTATCACCATTTTTTACCAAATTTTTTTTCTATTTTTTGTATTCACCCAAATGTATTGTAAACACGTGTTTTAGATGTAAAATAATGTGAACTTAAGGTTAAAAATATAAAAAGTATGATTAGTTTAATAGAAATGACTTTAAACGATATTTAGCGGAATTATCACCATTTTTTACCCAATTTTTTCCCAAATTTTTTTTCTATTTTTTGTATTCACCCAAATGTATTGTAAACACGTGTTTTAGATGTAATATAATGTGAACTTAACGTTAAAAATATAAAAAGTATGATTAGTTTAATAGAAATGACTTAAGACGATATTTAGCGGATTCATCACCTGTATTTCAAAATTTTTTTACGACCTTTTATATTCACCCAAATGTATTGTAAAGACGTGTTTTAGATGTAAAATAATGTGAACTTAACGATAAAAATATAAAAAGTATGATTAGTTCAATACAAATGACTTTAAACGATATTTAGCGGAATTATCACCATTTTTTACCAAATTTTTTTTCTATTTTTTGTATTCACCCAAATGTATTGTAAACACGTGTTTTAGATGTAAAATAATGTGAACTTAACGTTAAAAATTTAAAAAGTATGATTAGTTTAATAGAAATGACTTAAGACGATATTTAGCGGATTCATCACCTGTATTTCAAAATTTTTTTACGACCTTTTATATTCACCCAAATGTATTGTAAAGACGTGTTTTAGATGTAAAATAATGTGAACTTAACGATAAAAATATAAAAAGTATGATTAGTTCAATACAAATGACTTTAAACGATATTTAGCGGAATTATCACCATTTTTTACCAAATTTTTTCCCAAATTTTTTTTCTATTTTTTGTATTCACCCAAATGTATTGTAAATACGTGTTTTAGATGTAAAATAATGTGAACTTAACGATCAAAATATAAAAAGTATGATTAGTTCAATACAAATGACTTTAAACGATATTTAGCGGAATTATCACCATTTTTTACCAAATTTTTTTTCTATTTTTTGTATTCACCCAAATGTATTGTAAACACGTGTTTTAGATGTAAAATAATGTGAACTTAACGTTAAAAATATAAAAAGTATGATTAGTTTAATAGAAATGACTTAAGTCGATATTTAGCGGATTCATCACCTGTATTTCAAAATTTTTTTACGACCTTTTATATTCACCCAAATGTATTGTAAAGACGTGTTTTAGATGTAAAATAATGTGAACTTAACGTTAAAAATATAAAAAGTATGATTAGTTCAATACAAATGACTTTAAACGATATTTAGCGGAATTATCAGCATTTTTTACCCAATTTTTTCCCAAATTTTTTTTCTATTTTTTGTATTCACCCAAATGTATTGTAAATACGTGTTTTAGATGTAAAATAATGTGAACTTAACGATAAAAATATAAAAAGTATGATTAGTTCAATACAAATGACTTTAAACGATATTTAGCGGAATTATCACCATTTTTTACCAAATTTTTTCCCAAATTTTTTTTCTATTTTTTGTATTCACCCAAATGTATTGTAAACACGTGTTTTAGATGTAAAATAATGTGAACTTAACGTTAAAAATATAAAAAGTATGATTAGTTTAATAGAAATGACTTAAGACGATATTTAGCGGATTCATCACCTGTATTTCAAAATTTTTTTACGACCTTTTATATTCACCCAAATGTATTGTAAAGACGTGTTTTAGATGTAAAATAATGTGAAATTAACGATAAAAATATAAAAAGTATGATTAGTTCAATACAAATGACTTTAAACGATATTTAGCGGAATTATCACCATTTTTTACCAAATTTTTTTTCTATTTTTTGTATTCACCCAAATGTATTGTAAACACGTGTTTTAGATGTAAAATAATGTGAACTTAACGTTAAAAATATAAAAAGTATGATTAGTTTAATAGAAATGACTTAAGACGATATTTAGCGGATTCATCACCTGTATTTCAAAATTTTTTTACGACCTTTTATATTCACCCAAATGTATTGTAAAGACGTTTTTTAGATGTAAAATAATGTGAACTTAACGATAAAAATATAAAAAGTATGATTAGTTCAATACAAATGACTTTAAACGATATTTAGCGGAATTATCACCATTTTTTACCAAATTTTTTCCCAAATTTTTTTTCTATTTTTTGTATTCACCCAAATGTATTGTAAATACGTGTTTTAGATGTAAAATAATGTGAACTTAACGATAAAAATATAAAAAGTATGATTAGTTCAATACAAATGACTTTAAACGATATTTAGCGGAATTATCACCATTTTTTACCAAATTTTTTTTCTATTTTTTGTATTCACCCAAATGTATTGTAAACTCGTGTTTTATATGTAAAATAATGTGAACTTAACGTTAAAAATATAAAAAGTATGATTAGTTTAATAGAAATGACTTAAGACGATATTTAGCGGATTCATCACCTGTATTTCAAAATTTTTTTACGACCTTTTATATTCACCCAAATGTATTGTAAAGACGTGTTTTAGATGTAAAATAATGTGAACATAACGTTAAAAATATAAAAAGTATGATTAGTTTAATAGAAATGACTTAAGACGATATTTAGCGGATTCATCACCTGTATTTCAAAATTTTTTTACGACCTTTTATATTCACCCAAATGTATTGTAAAGACGTGTTTTAGATGTAAAATAATGTGAACTTAACGATAAAAATATAAAAAGTATGATTAGTTCAATACAAATGACTTTAAACGATATTTAGCGGAATTATCACCATTTTTTACCAAATTTTTTCCCAAATTTTTTCCCAAATTTTTTTTCTATTTTTTGTATTCACCCAAATGTATTGTAAATACGTGTTTTAGATGTAAAATAATGTGAACTTAACGATCAAAATATAAAAAGTATGATTAGTTCAATACAAATGACTTTAAACGATATTTAGCGGAATTATCACCATTTTTTACCAAATTTTTTTTCTATTTTTTGTATTCACCCAAATGTATTGTAAACACGTGTTTTAGATGTAAAATAATGTGAACTTAAGGTTAAAAATATAAAAAGTATGATTAGTTTAATAGAAATGACTTTAAACGATATTTAGCGGAATTATCACCATTTTTTACCAAATTTTTTTTCTATTTTTTGTATTCACCCAAATGTATTGTAAACACGTGTTTTAGATGTAAAATAATGTGAACTTAACGTTAAAAATATAAAAAGTATGATTAGTTTAATAGAAATGACTTAAGACGATATTTAGCGGATTCATCACCTGTATTTCAAAATTTTTTTACGACCTTTTATATTCACCCAAATGTATTGTAAAGACGTGTTTTAGATGTAAAATAATGTGAACTTAACGATAAAAATATAAAAAGTATGATTAGTTCAATACAAATGACTTTAAACGATATTTAGCGGAATTATCACCATTTTTTACCAAATTTTTTTTCTATTTTTTGTATTCACCCAAATGTATTGTAAACACGTGTTTTAGATGTAAAATAATGTGAACTTAACGTTAAAAATATAAAAAGTATGATTAGTTTAATAGAAATGACTTAAGACGATATTTAGCGGATTCATCACCTGTATTTCAAAATTTTTTTACGACCTTTTATATTCACCCAAATGTATTGTAAAGACGTGTTTTAGATGTAAAATAATGTGAACTTAACGATAAAAATATAAAAAGTATGATTAGTTCAATACAAATGACTTTAAACGATATTTAGCGGAATTATCACCATTTTTTACCAAATTTTTTCCCAAATTTTTTTTCTATTTTTTGTATTCACCCAAATGTATTGTAAATACGTGTTTTAGATGTAAAATAATGTGAACTTAACGATAAAAATATAAAAAGTATGATTAGTTCAATACAAATGACTTTAAACGATATTTAGCGGAATTATCACCATTTTTTACCAAATTTTTTTTCTATTTTTTGTATTCACCCAAATGTATTGTAAACTCGTGTTTTATATGTAAAATAATGTGAACTTAACGTTAAAAATATAAAAAGTATGATTAGTTTAATAGAAATGACTTAAGACGATATTTAGCGGATTCATCACCTGTATTTCAAAATTTTTTTACGACCTTTTATATTCACCCAAATGTATTGTAAAGACGTGTTTTAGATGTAAAATAATGTGAACATAACGTTAAAAATATAAAAAGTATGATTAGTTTAATAGAAATGACTTAAGACGATATTTAGCGGATTCATCACCTGTATTTCAAAATTTTTTTACGACCTTTTATATTCACCCAAATGTATTGTAAAGACGTGTTTTAGATGTAAAATAATGTGAACTTAACGATAAAAATATAAAAAGTATGATTAGTTCAATACAAATGACTTTAAACGATATTTAGCGGAATTATCACCATTTTTTACCAAATTTTTTCCCAAATTTTTTCCCAAATTTTTTTTCTATTTTTTGTATTCACCCAAATGTATTGTAAATACGTGTTTTAGATGTAAAATAATGTGAACTTAACGATCAAAATATAAAAAGTATGATTAGTTCAATACAAATGACTTTAAACGATATTTAGCGGAATTATCACCATTTTTTACCAAATTTTTTTTCTATTTTTTGTATTCACCCAAATGTATTGTAAACACGTGTTTTAGATGTAAAATAATGTGAACTTAAGGTTAAAAATATAAAAAGTATGATTAGTTTAATAGAAATGACTTTAAACGATATTTAGCGGAATTATCACCATTTTTTACCAAATTTTTTTTCTATTTTTTGTATTCACCCAAATGTATTGTAAACACGTGTTTTAGATGTAAAATAATGTGAACTTAACGTTAAAAATATAAAAAGTATGATTAGTTTAATAGAAATGACTTAAGACGATATTTAGCGGATTCATCACCTGTATTTCAAAATTTTTTTACGACCTTTTATATTCACCCAAATGTATTGTAAAGACGTGTTTTAGATGTAAAATAATGTGAACTTAACGATAAAAATATAAAAAGTATGATTAGTTCAATACAAATGACTTTAAACGATATTTAGCGGAATTATCACCATTTTTTACCAAATTTTTTCCCAAATTTTTTTTCTATTTTTTGTATTCACCCAAATGTATTGTAAATACGTGTTTTAGATGTAAAATAATGTGAACTTAACGATAAAAATATAAAAAGTATGATTAGTTCAATACAAATGACTTTAAACGATATTTAGCGGAATTATCACCATTTTTTACCAAATTTTTTTTCTATTTTTTGTATTCACCCAAATGTATTGTAAACTCGTGTTTTATATGTAAAATAATGTGAACTTAACGTTAAAAATATAAAAAGTATGATTAGTTTAATAGAAATGACTTAAGACGATATTTAGCGGATTCATCACCTGTATTTCAAAATTTTTTTACGACCTTTTATATTCACCCAAATGTATTGTAAAGACGTGTTTTAGATGTAAAATAATGTGAACATAACGTTAAAAATATAAAAAGTATGATTAGTTTAATAGAAATGACTTAAGACGATATTTAGCGGATTCATCACCTGTATTTCAAAATTTTTTTACGACCTTTTATATTCACCCAAATGTATTGTAAAGACGTGTTTTAGATGTAAAATAATGTGAACTTAACGATAAAAATATAAAAAGTATGATTAGTTCAATACAAATGACTTTAAACGATATTTAGCGGAATTATCACCATTTTTTACCAAATTTTTTCCCAAATTTTTTCCCAAATTTTTTTTCTATTTTTTGTATTCACCCAAATGTATTGTAAATACGTGTTTTAGATGTAAAATAATGTGAACTTAACGATCAAAATATAAAAAGTATGATTAGTTCAATACAAATGACTTTAAACGATATTTAGCGGAATTATCACCATTTTTTACCAAATTTTTTTTCTATTTTTTGTATTCACCCAAATGTATTGTAAACACGTGTTTTAGATGTAAAATAATGTGAACTTAAGGTTAAAAATATAAAAAGTATGATTAGTTTAATAGAAATGACTTTAAACGATATTTAGCGGAATTATCACCATTTTTTACCCAATTTTTTCCCAAATTTTTTTTCTATTTTTTGTATTCACCCAAATGTATTGTAAACACGTGTTTTAGATGTAAAATAATGTGAACTTAACGTTAAAAATATAAAAAGTATGATTAGTTTAATAGAAATGACTTAAGACGATATTTAGCGGATTCATCACCTGTATTTCAAAATTTTTTTACGACCTTTTATATTCACCCAAATGTATTGTAAAGACGTGTTTTAGATGTAAAATAATGTGAACTTAACGATAAAAATATAAAAAGTATGATTAGTTCAATACAAATGACTTTAAACGATATTTAGCGGAATTATCACCATTTTTTACCAAATTTTTTTTCTATTTTTTGTATTCACCCAAATGTATTGTAAACACGTGTTTTAGATGTAAAATAATGTGAACTTAACGTTAAAAATATAAAAAGTATGATTAGTTTAATAGAAATGACTTAAGACGATATTTAGCGGATTCATCACCTGTATTTCAAAATTTTTTTACGACCTTTTATATTCACCCAAATGTATTGTAAAGACGTGTTTTAGATGTAAAATAATGTGAACTTAACGATAAAAATATAAAAAGTATGATTAGTTCAATACAAATGACTTTAAACGATATTTAGCGGAATTATCACCATTTTTTACCAAATTTTTTCCCAAATTTTTTTTCTATTTTTTGTATTCACCCAAATGTATTGTAAATACGTGTTTTAGATGTAAAATAATGTGAACTTAACGATCAAAATATAAAAAGTATGATTAGTTCAATACAAATGACTTTAAACGATATTTAGCGGAATTATCACCATTTTTTACCAAATTTTTTTTCTATTTTTTGTATTCACCCAAATGTATTGTAAACACGTGTTTTAGATGTAAAATAATGTGAACTTAACGTTAAAAATATAAAAAGTATGATTAGTTTAATAGAAATGACTTAAGTCGATATTTAGCGGATTCATCACCTGTATTTCAAAATTTTTTTACGACCTTTTATATTCACCCAAATGTATTGTAAAGACGTGTTTTAGATGTAAAATAATGTGAACTTAACGTTAAAAATATAAAAAGTATGATTAGTTCAATACAAATGACTTTAAACGATATTTAGCGGAATTATCAGCATTTTTTACCCAATTTTTTCCCAAATTTTTTTTCTATTTTTTGTATTCACCCAAATGTATTGTAAATACGTGTTTTAGATGTAAAATAATGTGAACTTAACGATAAAAATATAAAAAGTATGATTAGTTCAATACAAATGACTTTAGACGATATTTAGCGGAATTATCACCATTTTTTACCAAATTTTTTCCCAAATTTTTTTTCTATTTTTTGTATTCACCCAAATGTATTGTAAATACGTGTTTTAGATGTAAAATAATGTGAACTTAACGATAAAAATATAAAAAGTATGATTAGTTCAATACAAATGACTTTAAACGATATTTAGCGGAATTATCACCATTTTTTACCCAATTTTTTCCCAAATTTTTTTTCTATTTTTTGTATTCACCCAAATGTATTGTAAACACGTGTTTTAGATGTAAAATAATGTGAACTTAACGTTAAAAATATAAAAAGTATGATTAGTTTAATAGAAATGACTTAAGACGATATTTAGCGGATTCATCACCTGTATTTCAAAATTTTTTTACGACCTTTTATATTCACCCAAATGTATTGTAAAGACGTGTTTTAGATGTAAAATAATGTGAAATTAACGATAAAAATATAAAAAGTATGATTAGTTCAATACAAATGACTTTAAACGATACTTAGCGGAATTATCACCATTTTTTACCAAATTTTTTTTCTATTTTTTGTATTCACCCAAATGTATTGTAAACACGTGTTTTAGATGTAAAATAATGTGAACTTAACGTTAAAAATATAAAAAGTATGATTAGTTTAATAGAAATGACTTAAGACGATATTTAGCGGATTCATCACCTGTATTTCAAAATTTTTTTACGACCTTTTATATTCACCCAAATGTATTGTAAAGACGTGTTTTAGATGTAAAATAATGTGAACTTAACGATAAAAATATAAAAAGTATGATTAGTTCAATACAAATGACTTTAAACGATATTTAGCGGAATTATCACCATTTTTTACCAAATTTTTTTTCTATTTTTTGTATTCACCCAAATGTATTGTAAACAGGTGTTTTAGATGTAAAATAATGTGAACATAACGTTAAAAATATAAAAAGTATGATTAGTTTAATAGAAATGACTTAAGACGATATTTAGCGGATTCATCACCTGTATTTCAAAATTTTTTTACGACCTTTTATATTCACCCAAATGTATTGTAAAGACGTGTTTTAGATGTAAAATAATGTGAACTTAACGATAAAAATATAAAAAGTATGATTAGTTCAATACAAATGACTTTAAACGATATTTAGCGGAATTATCACCATTTTTTACCAAATTTTTTCCCAAATTTTTTTTCTATTTTTTGTATTCACCCAAATGTATTGTAAACACGTGTTTTAGATGTAAAATAATGTGAACATAACGTTAAAAATATAAAAAGTATGATTAGTTTAATAGAAATGACTTACGACGATATTTAGCGGATTCATCACCTGTATTTCAAAATTTTTTTACGACCTTTTATATTCACCCAAATGTATTGTAAAGACGTGTTTTAGATGTAAAATAATGTGAACTTAACGATAAAAATATAAAAAGTATGATTAGTTCAATACAAATGACTTTAAACGATATTTAGCGGAATTATCACCATTTTTTACCAAATTTTTTCCCAAATTTTTTTTCTATTTTTTGTATTCACCCAAATGTATTGTAAATACGTGTTTTAGATGTAAAATAATGTGAACTTAACGATCAAAATATAAAAAGTATGATTAGTTCAATACAAATGACTTTAAACGATATTTAGCGGAATTATCACCATTTTTTACCAAATTTTTTTTCTATTTTTTGTATTCACCCAAATGTATTGTAAACACGTGTTTTAGATGTAAAATAATGTGAACTTAACGTTAAAAATATAAAAAGTATGATTAGTTTAATAGAAATGACTTAAGACGATATTTAGCGGATTCATCACCTGTATTTCAAAATTTTTTTACGACCTTTTATATTCACCCAAATGTATTGTAAAGACGTGTTTTAGATGTAAAATAATGTGAACTTAACGATAAAAATATAAAAAGTATGATTAGTTCAATACAAATGACTTTAAACGATATTTAGCGGAATTATCACCATTTTTTACCCAATTTTTTCCCAAATTTTTTTTCTATTTTTTGTATTCACCCAAATGTATTGTAAATACGTGTTTTAGATGTAAAACAATGTGAACTTAACGTTAAAAATATAAAAAGTATGATTAGTTTAATAGAAATGACTTAAGATGATATTTAGCGGATTCATCACCTGTATTTCAAAATTTTTTTACGACCTTTTATATTCACCCAAATGTATTGTAAAGACGTGTTTTAGATGTAAAATAATGTCAACTTATCGATAAAAATTTAAAAAGTATGATTAGTTCAATACAAATGACTTTAAACGATATTTAGCGGAATTATCACCATTTTTTACCCAATGTTTTCCCAAATTTTTTTTCTATTTTTTGTATTCACCCAAATGTATTGTAAACACGTGTTTAAGATTTAAAATAATGTGAACTTAACGTTAAAAATATAAAAAGTATGATTAGTTTAATAGAAATGACTTAAGACGATATTTAGCGGATTCATCACCTGTATTTCAAAATTTTTTTACGACCTTTTATATTCACCCAAATGTAATGTAAAGACGTGTTTTAGATGTAAAATAATGTGAACTTAACGATAAAAATATAAAAAGTATGATTAGTTCAATACAAATGACTTTAAACGATATTTAGCGGAATTATCACCATTTTTTACCAAATTTTTTCCCAAATTTTTTTTCTATTTTTTGTATTCACCCAAATGTATTGTAAACTCGTGTTTTATATGTAAAATAATGTGAACTTAACGTTAAAAATATAAAAAGTATGATTAGTTTAATAGAAATGACTTAAGACGATATTTAGCGGATTCATCACCTGTATTTCAAAATTTTTTTACGACCTTTTATATTCACCCAAATGTATTGTAAAGACGTGTTTTAGATGTAAAATAATGTGAACATAACGTTAAAAATATAAAAAGTATGATTAGTTTAATAGAAATGACTTAAGACGATATTTAGCGGATTCATCACCTGTATTTCAAAATTTTTTTACGACCTTTTATATTCACCCAAATGTATTGTAAAGACGTGTTTTAGATGTAAAATAATGTGAACTTAACGATAAAAATATAAAAAGTATGATTAGTTCAATACAAATGACTTTAAACGATATTTAGCGGAATTATCACCATTTTTTACCAAATTTTTTCCCAAATTTTTTCCCAAATTTTTTTTCTATTTTTTGTATTCACCCAAATGTATTGTAAATACGTGTTTTAGATGTAAAATAATGTGAACTTAACGATCAAAATATAAAAAGTATGATTAGTTCAATACAAATGACTTTAAACGATATTTAGCGGAATTATCACCATTTTTTACCAAATTTTTTTTCTATTTTTTGTATTCACCCAAATGTATTGTAAACACGTGTTTTAGATGTAAAATAATGTGAACTTAACGTTAAAAATATAAAAAGTATGATTAGTTTAATAGAAATGACTTTAAACGATATTTAGCGGAATTATCACCATTTTTTACCAAATTTTTTCCCAAATTTTTTTTCTATTTTTTGTATTCACCCAAATGTATTGTAAATACGTGTTTTAGATGTAAAATAATGTGAACTTAACGATCAAAATATAAAAAGTATGATTAGTTCAATACAAATGACTTTAAACGATATTTAGCGGAATTATCACCATTTTTTACCAAATTTTTTTTCTATTTTTTGTATTCACCCAAATGTATTGTAAACACGTGTTTTAGATGTAAAATAATGTGAACTTAACGTTAAAAATATAAAAAGTATGATTAGTTTAATAGAAATGACTTAAGACGATATTTAGCGGATTCATCACCTGTATTTCAAAATTTTTTTACGACCTTTTATATTCACCCAAATGTATTGTAAAGACGTGTTTTAGATGTAAAATAATGTGAACTTAACGATAAAAATATAAAAAGTATGATTAGTTCAATACAAATGACTTTAAACGATATTTAGCGGAATTATCACCATTTTTTACCAAATTTTTTTTCTATTTTTTGTATTCACCCAAATGTATTGTAAACACGTGTTTTAGATGTAAAATAATGTGAACTTAACGTTAAAAATATAAAAAGTATGATTAGTTTAATAGAAATGACTTAAGACGATATTTAGCGGATTCATCACCTGTATTTCAAAATTTTTTTACGACCTTTTATATTCACCCAAATGTATTGTAAAGACGTGTTTTAGATGTAAAATAATGTGAACTTAACGATAAAAATATAAAAAGTATGATTAGTTCAATACAAATGACTTTAAACGATATTTAGCGGAATTATCACCATTTTTTACCCAATTTTTTCCCAAATTTTTTTTCTATTTTTTGTATTCACCCAAATGTATTGTAAACACGTGTTTAAGATGTAAAATAATGTGAACTTAACGTTAAAAATATAAAAAGTATGATTAGTTTAATAGAAATGACTTAAGACGATATTTAGCGGATTCATCACCTGTATTTCAAAATTTTTTTACGACCTTTTATATTCACCCAAATGTAATGTAAAGACGTGTTTTAGATGTAAAATAATGTGAACTTAACGATAAAAATATAAAAAGTATGATTAGTTCAATACAAATGACTTTAAACGATATTTAGCGGAATTATCACCATTTTTTACCAAATTTTTTCCCAAATTTTTTTTCTATTTTTTGTATTCACCCAAATGTATTGTAAACTCGTGTTTTATATGTAAAATAATGTGAACTTAACGTTAAAAATATAAAAAGTATGATTAGTTTAATAGAAATGACTTAAGACGATATTTAGCGGATTCATCACCTGTATTTCAAAATTTTTTTACGACCTTTTATATTCACCCAAATGTATTGTAAAGACGTGTTTTAGATGTAAAATAATGTGAACATAACGTTAAAAATATAAAAAGTATGATTAGTTTAATAGAAATGACTTAAGACGATATTTAGCGGATTCATCACCTGTATTTCAAAATTTTTTTACGACCTTTTATATTCACCCAAATGTATTGTAAAGATGTGTTTTAGATGTAAAATAATGTGAACTTAACGATAAAAATATTAAAAGTATGATTAGTTCAATACAAATGACTTTAAACGATATTTAGCGGAATTATCACCATTTTTTACCAAATTTTTTCCCAAATTTTTTCCCAAATTTTTTTTCTATTTTTTGTATTCACCCAAATGTATTGTAAATACGTGTTTTAGATGTAAAATAATGTGAACTTAACGATCAAAATATAAAAAGTATGATTAGTTCAATACAAATGACTTTAAACGATATTTAGCGGAATTATCACCATTTTTTACCAAATTTTTTTTCTATTTTTTGTATTCACCCAAATGTATTGTAAACACGTGTTTTAGATGTAAAATAATGTGAACTTAACGTTAAAAATATAAAAAGTATGATTAGTTTAATAGAAATGACTTTAAACGATATTTAGCGGAATTATCACCATTTTTTACCCAATTTTTTCCCAAATTTTTTTTCTATTTTTTGTATTCACCCAAATGTATTGTAAACACGTGTTTTAGATGTAAAATAATGTGAACTTAACGTTAAAAATATAAAAAGTATGATTAGTTTAATAGAAATGACTTAAGACGATATTTAGCGGATTCATCACCTGTATTTCAAAATTTTTTTACGACCTTTTATATTCACCCAAATGTATTGTAAAGACGTGTTTTAGATGTAAAATAATGTGAACTTAACGATAAAAATATAAAAAGTATGATTAGTTCAATACAAATGACTTTAAACGATATTTAGCGGAATTATCACCATTTTTTACCAAATTTTTTTTCTATTTTTTGTATTCACCCAAATGTATTGTAAACACGTGTTTTAGATGTAAAATAATGTGAACTTAACGTTAAAAATATAAAAAGTATGATTAGTTTAATAGAAATGACTTAAGTCGATATTTAGCGGATTCATCACCTGTATTTCAAAATTTTTTTACGACCTTTTATATTCACCCAAATGTATTGTAAAGACGTGTTTTAGATGTAAAATAATGTGAACTTAACGTTAAAAATATAAAAAGTATGATTAGTTCAATACAAATGACTTTAAACGATATTTAGCGGAATTATCAGCATTTTTTACCCAATTTTTTCCCAAATTTTTTTTCTATTTTTTGTATTCACCCAAATGTATTGTAAATACGTGTTTTAGATGTAAAATAATGTGAACTTAACGATAAAAATATAAAAAGTATGATTAGTTCAATACAAATGACTTTAAACGATATTTAGCGGAATTATCACCATTTTTTACCAAATTTTTTCCCAAATTTTTTTTCTATTTTTTGTATTCACCCAAATGTATTGTAAATACGTGTTTTAGATGTAAAATAATGTGAACTTAACGATAAAAATATAAAAAGTATGATTAGTTCAATACAAATGACTTTAAACGATATTTAGCGGAATTATCACCATTTTTTACCCAATTTTTTCCCAAATTTTTTTTCTATTTTTTGTATTCACCCAAATGTATTGTAAACACGTGTTTAAGATGTAAAATAATGTGAACTTAACGTTAAAAATATAAAAAGTATGATTAGTTTAATAGAAATGACTTAAGACGATATTTAGCGGATTCATCACCTGTATTTCAAAATTTTTTTACGACCTTTTATATTCACCCAAATGTAATGTAAAGACGTGTTTTAGATGTAAAATAATGTGAACTTAACGATAAAAATATAAAAAGTATGATTAGTTCAATACAAATGACTTTAAACGATATTTAGCGGAATTATCACCATTTTTTACCAAATTTTTTCCCAAATTTTTTTTCTATTTTTTGTATTCACCCAAATGTATTGTAAACTCGTGTTTTATATGTAAAATAATGTGAACTTAACGTTAAAAATATAAAAAGTATGATTAGTTTAATAGAAATGACTTAAGACGATATTTAGCGGATTCATCACCTGTATTTCAAAATTTTTTTACGACCTTTTATATTCACCCAAATGTATTGTAAAGACGTGTTTTAGATGTAAAATAATGTGAACATAACGTTAAAAATATAAAAAGTATGATTAGTTTAATAGAAATGACTTAAGACGATATTTAGCGGATTCATCACCTGTATTTCAAAATTTTTTTACGACCTTTTATATTCACCCAAATGTATTGTAAAGATGTGTTTTAGATGTAAAATAATGTGAACTTAACGATAAAAATATAAAAAGTATGATTAGTTCAATACAAATGACTTTAAACGATATTTAGCGGAATTATCACCATTTTTTACCAAATTTTTTCCCAAATTTTTTCCCAAATTTTTTTTCTATTTTTTGTATTCACCCAAATGTATTGTAAATACGTGTTTTAGATGTAAAATAATGTGAACTTAACGATCAAAATATAAAAAGTATGATTAGTTCAATACAAATGACTTTAAACGATATTTAGCGGAATTATCACCATTTTTTACCAAATTTTTTTTCTATTTTTTGTATTCACCCAAATGTATTGTAAACACGTGTTTTAGATGTAAAATAATGTGAACTTAACGTTAAAAATATAAAAAGTATGATTAGTTTAATAGAAATGACTTTAAACGATATTTAGCGGAATTATCACCATTTTTTACCCAATTTTTTCCCAAATTTTTTTTCTATTTTTTGTATTCACCCAAATGTATTGTAAACACGTGTTTTAGATGTAAAATAATGTGAACTTAACGTTAAAAATATAAAAAGTATGATTAGTTTAATAGAAATGACTTAAGACGATATTTAGCGGATTCATCACCTGTATTTCAAAATTTTTTTACGACCTTTTATATTCACCCAAATGTATTGTAAAGACGTGTTTTAGATGTAAAATAATGTGAACTTAACGATAAAAATATAAAAAGTATGATTAGTTCAATACAAATGACTTTAAACGATATTTAGCGGAATTATCACCATTTTTTACCAAATTTTTTTTCTATTTTTTGTATTCACCCAAATGTATTGTAAACACGTGTTTTAGATGTAAAATAATGTGAACTTAACGTTAAAAATATAAAAAGTATGATTAGTTTAATAGAAATGACTTAAGACGATATTTAGCGGATTCATCACCTGTATTTCAAAATTTTTTTACGACCTTTTATATTCACCCAAATGTATTGTAAAGACGTGTTTTAGATGTAAAATAATGTGAACTTAACGATAAAAATATAAAAAGTATGATTAGTTCAATACAAATGACTTTAAACGATATTTAGCGGAATTATCACCATTTTTTACCAAATTTTTTCCCAAATTTTTTTTCTATTTTTTGTATTCACCCAAATGTATTGTAAATACGTGTTTTAGATGTAAAATAATGTGAACTTAACGATCAAAATATAAAAAGTATGATTAGTTCAATACAAATGACTTTAAACGATATTTAGCGGAATTATCACCATTTTTTACCAAATTTTTTTTCTATTTTTTGTATTCACCCAAATGTATTGTAAACACGTGTTTTAGATGTAAAATAATGTGAACTTAACGTTAAAAATATAAAAAGTATGATTAGTTTAATAGAAATGACTTAAGTCGATATTTAGCGGATTCATCACCTGTATTTCAAAATTTTTTTACGACCTTTTATATTCACCCAAATGTATTGTAAAGACGTGTTTTAGATGTAAAATAATGTGAACTTAACGTTAAAAATATAAAAAGTATGATTAGTTCAATACAAATGACTTTAAACGATATTTAGCGGAATTATCAGCATTTTTTACCCAATTTTTTCCCAAATTTTTTTTCTATTTTTTGTATTCACCCAAATGTATTGTAAATATGTGTTTTAGATGTAAAATAATGTGAACTTAACGATAAAAATATAAAAAGTATGATTAGTTCAATACAAATGACTTTAAACGATATTTAGCGGAATTATCACCATTTTTTACCAAATTTTTTCCCAAATTTTTTTTCTATTTTTTGTATTCACCCAAATGTATTGTAAATACGTGTTTTAGATGTAAAATAATGTGAACTTAACGATAAAAATATAAAAAGTATGATTAGTTCAATACAAATGACTTTAAACGATATTTAGCGGAATTATCACCATTTTTTACCCAATTTTTTCCCAAATTTTTTTTCTATTTTTTGTATTCACCCAAATGTATTGTAAACACGTGTTTAAGATGTAAAATAATGTGAACTTAACGTTAAAAATATAAAAAGTATGATTAGTTTAATAGAAATGACTTAAGACGATATTTAGCGGATTCATCACCTGTATTTCAAAATTTTTTTACGACCTTTTATATTCACCCAAATGTAATGTAAAGACGTGTTTTAGATGTAAAATAATGTGAACTTAACGATAAAAATATAAAAAGTATGATTAGTTCAATACAAATGACTTTAAACGATATTTAGCGGAATTATCACCATTTTTTACCAAATTTTTTCCCAAATTTTTTTTCTATTTTTTGTATTCACCCAAATGTATTGTAAACTCGTGTTTTATATGTAAAATAATGTGAACTTAACGTTAAAAATATAAAAAGTATGATTAGTTTAATAGAAATGACTTAAGACGATATTTAGCGGATTCATCACCTGTATTTCAAAATTTTTTTACGACCTTTTATATTCACCCAAATGTATTGTAAAGACGTGTTTTAGATGTAAAATAATGTGAACATAACGTTAAAAATATAAAAAGTATGATTAGTTTAATAGAAATGACTTAAGACGATATTTAGCGGATTCATCACCTGTATTTCAAAATTTTTTTACGACCTTTTATATTCACCCAAATGTATTGTAAAGATGTGTTTTAGATGTAAAATAATGTGAACTTAACGATAAAAATATAAAAAGTATGATTAGTTCAATACAAATGACTTTAAACGATATTTAGCGGAATTATCACCATTTTTTACCAAATTTTTTCCCAAATTTTTTCCCAAATTTTTTTTCTATTTTTTGTATTCACCCAAATGTATTGTAAATACGTGTTTTAGATGTAAAATAATGTGAACTTAACGATCAAAATATAAAAAGTATGATTAGTTCAATACAAATGACTTTAAACGATATTTAGCGGAATTATCACCATTTTTTACCAAATTTTTTTTCTATTTTTTGTATTCACCCAAATGTATTGTAAACACGTGTTTTAGATGTAAAATAATGTGAACTTAACGTTAAAAATATAAAAAGTATGATTAGTTTAATAGAAATGACTTTAAACGATATTTAGCGGAATTATCACCATTTTTTACCCAATTTTTTCCCAAATTTTTTTTCTATTTTTTGTATTCACCCAAATGTATTGTAAACACGTGTTTTAGATGTAAAATAATGTGAACTTAACGTTAAAAATATAAAAAGTATGATTAGTTTAATAGAAATGACTTAAGACGATATTTAGCGGATTCATCACCTGTATTTCAAAATTTTTTTACGACCTTTTATATTCACCCAAATGTATTGTAAAGACGTGTTTTAGATGTAAAATAATGTGAACTTAACGATAAAAATATAAAAAGTATGATTAGTTCAATACAAATGACTTTAAACGATATTTAGCGGAATTATCACCATTTTTTACCAAATTTTTTCCCAAATTTTTTTTCTATTTTTTGTATTCACCCAAATGTATTGTAAATACGTGTTTTAGATGTAAAATAATGTGAACTTAACGATCAAAATATAAAAAGTATGATTAGTTCAATACAAATGACTTTAAACGATATTTAGCGGAATTATCACCATTTTTTACCAAATTTTTTTTCTATTTTTTGTATTCACCCAAATGTATTGTAAACACGTGTTTTAGATGTAAAATAATGTGAACTTAAGGTTAAAAATATAAAAAGTATGATTAGTTTAATAGAAATGACTTTAAACGATATTTAGCGGAATTATCACCATTTTTTACCCAATTTTTTCCCAAATTTTTTTTCTATTTTTTGTATTCACCCAAATGTATTGTAAACACGTGTTTTAGATGTAAAATAATGTGAACTTAACGTTAAAAATATAAAAAGTATGATTAGTTTAATAGAAATGACTTAAGACGATATTTAGCGGATTCATCACCTGTATTTCAAAATTTTTTTACGACCTTTTATATTCACCCAAATGTATTGTAAAGACGTGTTTTAGATGTAAAATAATGTGAACTTAACGATAAAAATATAAAAAGTATGATTAGTTCAATACAAATGACTTTAAACGATATTTAGCGGAATTATCACCATTTTTTACCAAATTTTTTTTCTATTTTTTGTATTCACCCAAATGTATTGTAAACACGTGTTTTAGATGTAAAATAATGTGAACTTAACGTTAAAAATTTAAAAAGTATGATTAGTTTAATAGAAATGACTTAAGACGATATTTAGCGGATTCATCACCTGTATTTCAAAATTTTTTTACGACCTTTTATATTCACCCAAATGTATTGTAAAGACGTGTTTTAGATGTAAAATAATGTGAACTTAACGATAAAAATATAAAAAGTATGATTAGTTCAATACAAATGACTTTAAACGATATTTAGCGGAATTATCACCATTTTTTACCAAATTTTTTTTCTATTTTTTGTATTCACCCAAATGTATTGTAAACACGTGTTTTAGATGTAAAATAATGTGAACATAACGTTAAAAATATAAAAAGTATGATTAGTTTAATAGAAATGACTTACGACGATATTTAGCGGATTCATCACCTGTATTTCAAAATTTTTTTACGACCTTTTATATTCACCCAAATGTATTGTAAAGACGTGTTTTAGATGTAAAATAATGTGAACTTAACGATAAAAATATAAAAAGTATGATTAGTTCAATACAAATGACTTTAAACGATATTTAGCGGAATTATCACCATTTTTTACCAAATTTTTTCCCAAATTTTTTTTCTATTTTTTGTATTCACCCAAATGTATTGTAAATACGTGTTTTAGATGTAAAATAATGTGAACTTAACGATCAAAATATAAAAAGTATGATTAGTTCAATACAAATGACTTTAAACGATATTTAGCGGAATTATCACCATTTTTTACCAAATTTTTTTTCTATTTTTTGTATTCACCCAAATGTATTGTAAACACGTGTTTTAGATGTAAAATAATGTGAACTTAACGTTAAAAATATAAAAAGTATGATTAGTTTAATAGAAATGACTTAAGACGATATTTAGCGGATTCATCACCTGTATTTCAAAATTTTTTTACGACCTTTTATATTCATCCAAATGTATTGTAAAGACGTGTTTTAGATGTAAAATAATGTGAACTTAACGTTAAAAATATAAAAAGTATGATTAGTTCAATACAAATGACTTTAAACGATATTTAGCGGAATTATCAGCATTTTTTACCCAATTTTTTCCCAAATTTTTTTTCTATTTTTTGTATTCACCCAAATGTATTGTAAATACGTGTTTTAGATGTAAAATAATGTGAACTTAACGATTAAAATATAAAAAGTATGATTAGTTCAATACAAATGACTTTAAACGATATTTAGCGGAATTATCACCATTTTTTACCAAATTTTTTCCCAAATTTTTTTTCTATTTTTTGTATTCACCCAAATGTATTGTAAATACGTGTTTTAGATGTAAAATAATGTGAACTTAACGATAAAAATATAAAAAGTATGATTAGTTCAATACAAATGACTTTAAACGATATTTAGCGGAATTATCAGCATTTTTTACCCAATTTTTTCCCAAATTTTTTTTCTATTTTTTGTATTCACCCAAATGTATTGTAAATACGTGTTTTAGATGTAAAATAATGTGAACTTAACGATAAAAATATAAAAAGTATGATTAGTTCAATACAAATGACTTTAAACGATATTTAGCGGAATTATCACCATTTTTTACCAAATTTTTTCCCAAATTTTTTTTCTATTTTTTGTATTCACCCAAATGTATTGTAAATACGTGTTTTAGATGTAAAATAATGTGAACTTAACGATAAAAATATAAAAAGTATGATTAGTTCAATACAAATGACTTTAAACGATATTTAGCGGAATTATCACCATTTTTTACCCAATTTTTTCCCAAATTTTTTTTCTATTTTTTGTATTCACCCAAATGTATTTTAAACACGTGTTTTAGATGTAAAATAATGTGAACTTAACGTTAAAAATATAAAAAGTATGATTAGTTTAATAGAAATGACTTAAGACGATATTTAGCGGATTCATCACCTGTATTTCAAAATTTTTTTACGACCTTTTATATTCACCCAAATGTATTGTAAAGACGTGTTTTAGATGTAAAATAATGTGAAATTAACGATAAAAATATAAAAAGTATGATTAGTTCAATACAAATGACTTTAAACGATATTTAGCGGAATTATCACCATTTTTTACCAAATTTTTTCCCAAATTTTTTTTCTATTTTTTGTATTCACCCAAATGTATTGTAAATACGTGTTTTAGATGTAAAATAATGTGAACTTAACGATAAAAATATAAAAAGTATGATTAGTTCAATACAAATGACTTTAAACGATATTTAGCGGAATTATCACCATTTTTTACCAAATTTTTTTTCTATTTTTTGTATTCACCCAAATGTATTGTAAACACGTGTTTTAGATGTAAAATAATGTGAACTTAACGTTAAAAATATAAAAAGTATGATTAGTTTAATAGAAATGACTTAAGACGATATTTAGCGGATTCATCACCTGTATTTCAAAATTTTTTTACGACCTTTTATATTCACCCAAATGTATTGTAAAGACGTGTTTTAGATGTAAAATAATGTGAACTTAACGATAAAAATATAAAAAGTATGATTAGTTCAATACAAATGACTTTAAACGATATTTAGCGGAATTATCACCATTTTTTACCAAATTTTTTTTCTATTTTTTGTATTCACCCAAATGTATTGTAAACACGTGTTTTAGATGTAAAATAATGTGAACATAACGTTAAAAATATAAAAAGTATGATTAGTTTAATAGAAATGACTTAAGACGATATTTAGCGGATTCATCACCTGTATTTCAAAATTTTTTTACGACCTTTTATATTCACCCAAATGTATTGTAAAGACGTGTTTTAGATGTAAAATAATGTGAACTTAACGATAAAAATATAAAAAGTATGATTAGTTCAATACAAATGACTTTAAACGATATTTAGCGGAATTATCACCATTTTTTACCAAATTTTTTCCCAAATTTTTTTTCTATTTTTTGTATTCACCCAAATGTATTGTAAATACGTGTTTTAGATGTAAAATAATGTGAACTTAACGATAAAAATATAAAAAGTATGATTAGTTCAATACAAATGACTTTAAACGATATTTAGCGGAATTATCACCATTTTTTACCAAATTTTTTCCCAAATTTTTTTTCTATTTTTTGTATTCACCCAAATGTATTGTAAATACGTGTTTTAGATGTAAAATAATGTGAACTTAACGATAAAAATATAAAAAGTATGATTAGTTCAATACAAATGACTTTAAACGATATTTAGCGGAATTATCACCATTTTTTACCCAATTTTTTCCCAAATTTTTTTTCTATTTTTTGTATTCACCCAAATGTATTGTAAACACGTGTTTAAGATGTAAAATAATGTGAACTTAACGTTAAAAATATAAAAAGTATGATTAGTTTAATAGAAATGACTTAAGACGATATTTAGCGGATTCATCACCTGTATTTCAAAATTTTTTTACGACCTTTTATATTCACCCAAATGTATTGTAAAGACGTGTTTTAGATGTAAAATAATGTGAACTTAACGATAAAAATATAAAAAGTATGATTAGTTCAATACAAATGACTTTAAACGATATTTAGCGGAATTATCACCATTTTTTACCAAATTTTTTTTCTATTTTTTGTATTCACCCAAATGTATTGTAAACACGTGTTTTAGATGTAAAATAATGTGAACTTAACGTTAAAAATATAAAAAGTATGATTAGTTTAATAGAAATGACTTAAGACGATATTTAGCGGATTCATCACCTGTATTTCAAAATTTTTTTACGACCTTTTATATTCACCCAAATGTATTGTAAAGACGTGTTTTAGATGTAAAATAATGTGAACTTAACGATAAAAATATAAAAAGTATGATTAGTTCAATACAAATGACTTTAAACGATATATAGCGGAATTATCACCATTTTTTACCAAATTTTTTTTCTATTTTTTGTATTCACCCAAATGTATTGTAAACACGTGTTTTAGATGTAAAATAATGTGAACTTAACGTTAAAAATATAAAAAGTATGATTAGTTTAATAGAAATGACTTAAGACGATATTTAGCGGATTCATCACCTGTATTTCAAAATTTTTTTACGACCTTTTATATTCACCCAAATGTATTGTAAAGACGTGTTTTAGATGTAAAATAATGTGAACTTAACGTTAAAAATATAAAAAGTATGATTAGTTCAATACAAATGACTTTAAACGATATTTAGCGGAATTATCAGCATTTTTTACCCAATTTTTTCCCAAATTTTTTTTCTATTTTTTGTATTCACCCAAATGTATTGTAAATACGTGTTTTAGATGTAAAATAATGTGAACTTAACGATAAAAATATAAAAAGTATGATTAGTTCAATACAAATGACTTTAAACGATATTTAGCGGAATTATCACCATTTTTTACCTAATTTTTTTTCTATTTTTTGTATTCACCCAAATGTATTGTAAACACGTGTTTTAGATGTAAAATAATGTGAACTTAACGTTAAAAATATAAAAAGTATGATTAGTTTAATAGAAATGACTTAAGACGATATTTAGCGGATTCATCACCTGTATTTCAAAATTTTTTTACGACCTTTTATATTCACCCAAATGTATTGTAAAGACGTGTTTTAGATGTAAAATAATGTGAACTTAACGATAAAAATATAAAAAGTATGATTAGTTCAATACAAATGACTTTATACGATATTTAGCGGAATTATCACCATTTTTTACCAAATTTTTTTTCTATTTTTTGTATTCACCCAAATGTATTGTAAACACGTGTTTTAGATGTAAAATAATGTGAACTTAACGTTAAAAATATAAAAAGTATGATTAGTTTAATAGAAATGACTTAAGACGATATTTAGCGGATTCATCACCTGTATTTCAAAATTTTTTTACGACCTTTTATATTCACCCAAATGTATTGTAAAGACGTGTTTTAGATGTAAAATAATGTGAACTTAACGATAAAAATATAAAAAGTATGATTAGTTCAATACAAATGACTTTAAACGATATTTAGCGGAATTATCACCATTTTTTACCAAATTTTTTCCCAAATTTTTTTTCTATTTTTTGTATTCACCCAAATGTATTGTAAATACGTGTTTTAGATGTAAAATAATGTGAACTTAACGATAAAAATATAAAAAGTATGATTAGTTCAATACAAATGACTTTAAACGATATTTAGCGGAATTATCACCATTTTTTACCAAATTTTTTTTCTATTTTTTGTATTCACCCAAATGTATTGTAAACACGTGTTTTAGATGTAAAATAATGTGAACTTAACGTTAAAAATATAAAAAGTATGATTAGTTTAATAGAAATGACTTAAGACGATATTTAGCGGATTCATCACCTGTATTTCAAAATTTTTTTACGACCTTTTATATTCACCCAAATGTATTGTAAAGACGTGTTTTAGATGTAAAATAATGTGAACTTAACGATAAAAATATAAAAAGTATGATTAGTTCAATACAAATGACTTTAAACGATATTTAGCGGAATTATCACCATTTTTTACCAAATTTATTTTCTATTTTTTGTATTCACCCAAATGTATTGTAAACACGTGTTTTAGATGTAAAATAATGTGAACTTAACGTTAAAAATATAAAAAGTATGATTAGTTTAATAGAAATGACTTAAGACGATATTTAGCGGATTCATCACCTGTATTTCAAAATTTTTTTACGACCTTTTATATTCACCCAAATGTATTGTAAAGACGTGTTTTAGATGTAAAATAATGTGAACTTAACGATAAAAATATAAAAAGTATGATTAGTTCAATACAAATGACTTTAAACGATATTTAGCGGAATTATCACCATTTTTTACCCAATTTTTTCCCAAATTTTTTTTCTATTTTTTGTATTCACCCAAATGTATTGTAAACACGTGTTTAAGATGTAAAATAATGTGAAATTAACGTTAAAAATATAAAAAGTATGATTAGTTTAATAGAAATGACTTAAGACGATATTTAGCGGATTCATCACCTGTATTTCAAAATTTTTTTACGACCTTTTATATTCACCCAAATGTATTGTAAATACGTGTTTTAGATGTAAAATAATGTGAACTTAACGATAAAAATATAAAAAGTATGATTAGTTCAATACAAATGACTTTAAACGATATTTAGCGGAATTATCACCATTTTTTACCCAATTTTTTCCCAAATTTTTTTTCTATTTTTTGTATTCACCCAAATGTATTGTAAATACGTGTTTTAGATGTAAAACAATGTGAACTTAACGTTAAAAATATAAAAAGTATGATTTGTTTAATAGAAATGACTTAAGACGATATTTAGCGGATTCATCACCTGTATTTCAAAATTTTTTTACGACCTTTTATATTCACCCAAATGTATTGTAAAGACGTGTTTTAGATGTAAAATAATGTCAACTTATCGATAAAAATTTAAAAAGTATGATTAGTTCAATACAAATGACTTTAAACGATATTTAGCGGAATTATCACCATTTTTTACCCAATTTTTTCCCAAATTTTTTTTCTATTTTTTGTATTCACCCAAATGTATTGTAAACACGTGTTTAAGATGTAAAATAATGTGAACTTAACGTTAAAAATATAAAAAGTATGATTAGTTTAATAGAAATGACTTAAGACGATATTTAGCGGATTCATCACCTGTATTTCAAAATTTTTTTACGACCTTTTATATTCACCCAAATGTATTGTAAAGACGTGTTTTAGATGTAAAATAATGTGAACTTAACGATAAAAATATAAAAAGTATGATTAGTTCAATACAAATGACTTTAAACGATATTTAGCGGAATTATCACCATTTTTTACCCAATTTTTTCCCAAATTTTTTTTCTATTTTTTGTATTCACCCAAATGTATTGTAAATACGTGTTTTAGATGTAAAACAATGTGAACTTAACGTTAAAAATATAAAAAGTATGATTAGTTTAATAGAAATGACTTAAGACGATATTTAGCGGATTCATCACCTGTATTTCAAAATTTTTTTACGACCTTTTATATTCACCCAAATGTATTGTAAAGACGTGTTTTAGATGTAAAATAATGTCAACTTATCGATAAAAATTTAAAAAGTATGATTAGTTCAATACAAATGACTTTAAACGATATTTAGCGGAATTATCACCATTTTTTACCCAATTTTTTCCCAAATTTTTTTTCTATTTTTTGTATTCACCCAAATGTATTGTAAATACGTGTTTTAGATGTAAAATAATGTGAACTTAACGATAAAAATATAAAAAGTATGATTAGTTCAATACAAATGACTTTAAACGATATTTAGCGGAATTATCACAATTTTTTACCTAATTTTTTTTCTATTTTTTGTATTCACCCAAATGTATTGTAAACACGTGTTTTAGATGTAAAATAATGTGAACTTAACGTTAAAAATATAAAAAGTATGATTAGTTTAATAGAAATGACTTAAGACGATATTTAGCGGATTCATCACCTGTATTTCAAAATTTTTTTACGACCTTTTATATTCACCCAAATGTATTGTAAAGACGTGTTTTAGATGTAAAATAATGTGAACTTAACGATAAAAATATAAAAAGTATGATTAGTTCAATACAAATGACTTTAAACGATATTTAGCGGAATTATCACCATTTTTTACCCAATTTTTTCCCAAATTTTTTTTCTATTTTTTGTATTCACCCAAATGTATTGTAAACACGTGTTTAAGATGTAAAATAATGTGAACTTAACGTTAAAAATATAAAAAGTATGATTAGTTTAATAGAAATGACTTAAGACGATATTTAGCGGATTCATCACCTGTATTTCAAAATTTTTTTACGACCTTTTATATTCACCCAAATGTATTGTAAAGACGTGTTTTAGATGTAAAATAATGTGAACTTAACGATAAAAATATAAAAAGTATGATTAGTTCAATACAAATGACTTTAAACGATATTTAGCGGAATTATCACCATTTTTTACCCAATTTTTTCCCAAATTTTTTTTCTATTTTTTTTATTCACCCAAATGTATTGTAAATACGTGTTTTAGATGTAAAACAATGTGAACTTAACGTTAAAAATATAAAAAGTATGATTAGTTTAATAGAAATGACTTAAGACGATATTTAGCGGATTCATCACCTGTATTTCAAAATTTTTTTACGACCTTTTATATTCACCCAAATGTATTGTAAAGACGTGTTTTAGATGTAAAATAATGTGAACTTAACGATAAAAATATAAAAAGTATGATTAGTTCAATACAAATGACTTTAAACGATATTTAGCGGAATTATCACCATTTTTTACCCAATTTTTTCCCAAATTTTTTTTCTATTTTTTGTATTCACCCAAATGTATTGTAAACACGTGTTTAAGATGTAAAATAATGTGAACTTAACGTTAAAAATATAAAAAGTATGATTAGTTTAATAGAAATGACTTAAGACGATATTTAGCGGATTCATCACCTGTATTTCAAAATTTTTTTACGACCTTTTATATTCACCCAAATGTATTGTAAAGACGTGTTTTAGATGTAAAATAATGTGAACTTAACGATAAAAATATAAAAAGTATGATTAGTTCAATACAAATGACTTTAAACGATATTTAGCGGAATTATCACCATTTTTTACCCAATTTTTTCCCAAATTTTTTTTCTATTTTTTGTATTCACCCAAATGTATTGTAAATACGTGTTTTAGATGTAAAACAATGTGAACTTAACGTTAAAAATATAAAAAGTATGATTAGTTTAATAGAAATGACTTAAGACGATATTTAGCGGATTCATCACCTGTATTTCAAAATTTTTTTACGACCTTTTATATTCACCCAAATGTATTGTAAAGACGTGTTTTAGATGTAAAATAATGTCAACTTATCGATAAAAATTTAAAAAGTATGATTAGTTCAATACAAATGACTTTAAACGATATTTAGCGGAATTATCACCATTTTTTACCCAATTTTTTCCCAAATTTTTTTTCTATTTTTTGTATTCACCCAAATGTATTGTAAATACGTGTTTCAGATGTAAAATAATGTGAACTTAACGATAAAAATATAAAAAGTATGATTAGTTCAATACAAATGACTTTAAACGATATTTAGCGGAATTATCACCATTTTTTACCAAATTTTTTCCCAAATTTTTTTTCTATTTTTTGTATTCACCCAAATGTATTGTAAATACGTGTTTTAGATGTAAAATAATGTGAACTTAACGATAAAAATATAAAAAGTATGATTAGTTCAATACAAATGACTTTAAACGATATTTTGCGGAATTATCACCATTTTTTACCAAATTTTTTTTCTATTTTTTGTATTCACCCAAATGTATTTAAAACACGTGTTTTAGATGTAAAATAATGTGAACTTAACGATAAAAATATAAAAAGTATGATTAGTTCAATACAAATGACTTTAAACGATATTTAGCGGAATTATCACCATTTTTTACCCAATTTTTTCCCAAATTTTTTTTCTATTTTTTGTATTCACCCAAATGTATTGTAAACACGTGTTTAAGATGTAAAATAATGTGAACTTAACGTTAAAAATATAAAAAGTATGATTAGTTTAATAGAAATGACTTAAGACGATATTTAGCGGATTCATCACCTGTATTTCAAAATTTTTTTACGACCTTTTATATTCACCCAAATGTATTGTAAAGACGTGTTTTAGATGTAAAATAATGTGAACTTAACGATAAAAATATAAAAAGTATGATTAGTTCAATACAAATGACTTTAAACGATATTTAGCGGAATTATCACCATTTTTTACCCAATTTTTTCCCAAATTTTTTTTCTATTTTTTGTATTCACCCAAATGTATTGTAAATACGTGTTTTAGATGTAAAACAATGTGAACTTAACGTTAAAAATATAAAAAGTATGATTAGTTTAATAGAAATGACTTAAGACGATATTTAGCGGATTCATCACCTGTATTTCAAAATTTTTTTACGACCTTTTATATTCACCCAAATGTATTGTAAAGACGTGTTTTAGATGTAAAATAATGTCAACTTATCGATAAAAATTTAAAAAGTATGATTAGTTCAATACAAATGACTTTAAACGATATTTAGCGGAATTATCACCATTTTTTACCCAATTTTTTCCCAAATTTTTTTTCTATTTTTTGTATTCACCCAAATGTATTGTAAATACGTGTTTTAGATGTAAAATAATGTGAACTTAACGATAAAAATATAAAAAGTATGATTAGTTCAATACAAATGACTTTAAACGATATTTAGCGGAATTATCACAATTTTTTACCTAATTTTTTTTCTATTTTTTGTATTCACCCAAATGTATTGTAAACACGTGTTTTAGATGTAAAATAATGTGAACTTAACGTTAAAAATATAAAAAGTATGATTAGTTTAATAGAAATGACTTAAGACGATATTTAGCGGATTCATCACCTGTATTTCAAAATTTTTTTACGACCTTTTATATTCACCCAAATGTATTGTAAAGACGTGTTTTAGATGTAAAATAATGTGAACTTAACGATAAAAATATAAAAAGTATGATTAGTTCAATACAAATGACTTTAAACGATATTTAGCGGAATTATCACCATTTTTTACCCAATTTTTTCCCAAATTTTTTTTCTATTTTTTGTATTCACCCAAATGTATTGTAAACACGTGTTTAAGATGTAAAATAATGTGAACTTAACGTTAAAAATATAAAAAGTATGATTAGTTTAATAGAAATGACTTAAGACGATATTTAGCGGATTCATCACCTGTATTTCAAAATTTTTTTACGACCTTTTATATTCACCCAAATGTATTGTAAAGACGTGTTTTAGATGTAAAATAATGTGAACTTAACGATAAAAATATAAAAAGTATGATTAGTTCAATACAAATGACTTTAAACGATATTTAGCGGAATTATCACCATTTTTTACCCAATTTTTTCCCAAATTTTTTTTCTATTTTTTGTATTCACCCAAATGTATTGTAAATACGTGTTTTAGATGTAAAACAATGTGAACTTAACGTTAAAAATATAAAAAGTATGATTAGTTTAATAGAAATGACTTAAGACGATATTTAGCGGATTCATCACCTGTATTTCAAAATTTTTTTACGACCTTTTATATTCACCCAAATGTATTGTAAAGACGTGTTTTAGATGTAAAATAATGTGAACTTAACGATAAAAATATAAAAAGTATGATTAGTTCAATACAAATGACTTTAAACGATATTTAGCGGAATTATCACCATTTTTTACCCAATTTTTTCCCAAATTTTTTTTCTATTTTTTGTATTCACCCAAATGTATTGTAAACACGTGTTTAAGATGTAAAATAATGTGAACTTAACGTTAAAAATATAAAAAGTATGATTAGTTTAATAGAAATGACTTAAGACGATATTTAGCGGATTCATCACCTGTATTTCAAAATTTTTTTACGACCTTTTATATTCACCCAAATGTATTGTAAAGACGTGTTTTAGATGTAAAATAATGTGAACTTAACGATAAAAATATAAAAAGTATGATTAGTTCAATACAAATGACTTTAAACGATATTTAGCGGAATTATCACCATTTTTTACCCAATTTTTTCCCAAATTTTTTTTCTATTTTTTGTATTCACCCAAATGTATTGTAAATACGTGTTTTAGATGTAAAACAATGTGAACTTAACGTTAAAAATATAAAAAGTATGATTAGTTTAATAGAAATGACTTAAGACGATATTTAGCGGATTCATCACCTGTATTTCAAAATTTTTTTACGACCTTTTATATTCACCCAAATGTATTGTAAAGACGTGTTTTAGATGTAAAATAATGTCAACTTATCGATAAAAATTTAAAAAGTATGATTAGTTCGATACAAATGACTTTAAACGATATTTAGCGGAATTATCACCATTTTTTACCCAATTTTTTCCCAAATTTTTTTTCTATTTTTTGTATTCACCCAAATGTATTGTAAATACGTGTTTTAGATGTAAAATAATGTGAACTTAACGATAAAAATATAAAAAGTATGATTAGTTCAATACAAATGACTTTAAACGATATTTTGCGGAATTATCACCATTTTTTACCAAATTTTTTTTCTATTTTTTGTATTCACCCAAATGTATTTAAAACACGTGTTTTAGATGTAAAATAATGTGAACTTAACGATAAAAATATAAAAAGTATGATTAGTTCAATACAAATGACTTTAAACGATATTTAGCGGAATTATCACCATTTTTTACCTAATTTTTTTTCTATTTTTTGTATTCACCCAAATGTATTGTAAACACGTGTTTAAGATGTAAAATAATGTGAACTTAACGTTAAAAATATAAAAAGTATGATTAGTTTAATAGAAATGACTTAAGACGATATTTAGCGGATTCATCACCTGTATTTCAAAATTTTTTTACGACCTTTTATATTCACCCAAATGTATTGTAAAGACGTGTTTTAGATGTAAAATAATGTGAACTTAACGATAAAAATATAAAAAGTATGATTAGTTCAATACAAATGACTTTAAACGATATTTAGCGGAATTATCACCATTTTTTACCCAATTTTTTCCCAAATTTTTTTTCTATTTTTTGTATTCACCCAAATGTATTGTAAACACGTGTTTAAGATGTAAAATAATGTGAACTTAACGTTAAAAATATAAAAAGTATGATTAGTTTAATAGAAATGACTTAAGACGATATTTAGCGGATTCATCACCTGTATTTCAAAATTTTTTTACGACCTTTTATATTCACCCAAATGTATTGTAAAGACGTGTTTTAGATGTAAAATAATGTGAACTTAACGATAAAAATATAAAAAGTATGATTAGTTCAATACAAATGACTTTAAACGATATTTAGCGGAATTATCACCATTTTTTACCCAATTTTTTCCCAAATTTTTTTTCTATTTTTTGTATTCACCCAAATGTATTGTAAATACGTGTTTTAGATGTAAAACAATGTGAACTTAACGTTAAAAATATAAAAAGTATGATTAGTTTAATAGAAATGACTTAAGACGATATTTAGCGGATTCATCACCTGTATTTCAAAATTTTTTTACGACCTTTTATATTCACCCAAATGTATTGTAAAGACGTGTTTTAGATGTAAAATAATGTGAACTTAACGATAAAAATATAAAAAGTATGATTAGTTCAATACAAATGACTTTAAACGATATTTAGCGGAATTATCACCATTTTTTACCCAATTTTTTCCCAAATTTTTTTTCTATTTTTTGTATTCACCCAAATGTATTGTAAATACGTGTTTTAGATGTAAAACAATGTGAACTTAACGTTAAAAATATAAAAAGTATGATTAGTTTAATAGAAATGACTTAAGACGATATTTAGCGGATTCATCACCTGTATTTCAAAATTTTTTTACGACCTTTTATATTCACCCAAATGTATTGTAAAGACGTGTTTTAGATGTAAAATAATGTGAACTTAACGATAAAAATATAAAAAGTATGATTAGTTCAATACAAATGACTTTAAACGATATTTAGCGGAATTATCACCATTTTTTACCCAATTTTTTCCCAAATTTTTTTTCTATTTTTTGTATTCACCCAAATGTATTGTAAACACGTGTTTAAGATGTAAAATAATGTGAACTTAACGTTAAAAATATAAAAAGTATGATTAGTTTAATAGAAATGACTTAAGACGATATTTAGCGGATTCATCACCTGTATTTCAAAATTTTTTTACGACCTTTTATATTCACCCAAATGTATTGTAAAGACGTGTTTTAGATGTAAAATAATGTGAACTTAACGATAAAAATATAAAAAGTATGATTAGTTCAATACAAATGACTTTAAACGATATTTAGCGGAATTATCACCATTTTTTACCCAATTTTTTCCCAAATTTTTTTTCTATTTTTTGTATTCACCCAAATGTATTGTAAATACGTGTTTTAGATGTAAAACAATGTGAACTTAACGTTAAAAATATAAAAAGTATGATTAGTTTAATAGAAATGACTTAAGACGATATTTAGCGGATTCATCACCTGTATTTCAAAATTTTTTTACGACCTTTTATATTCACCCAAATGTATTGTAAAGACGTGTTTTAGATGTAAAATAATGTCAACTTATCGATAAAAATTTAAAAAGTATGATTAGTTCGATACAAATGACTTTAAACGATATTTAGCGGAATTATCACCATTTTTTACCCAATTTTTTCCCAAATTTTTTTTCTATTTTTTGTATTCACCCAAATGTATTGTAAATACGTGTTTTAGATGTAAAATAATGTGAACTTAACGATAAAAATATAAAAAGTATGATTAGTTCAATACAAATGACTTTAAACGATATTTTGCGGAATTATCACCATTTTTTACCAAATTTTTTTTCTATTTTTTGTATTCACCCAAATGTATTTAAAACACGTGTTTTAGATGTAAAATAATGTGAACTTAACGATAAAAATATAAAAAGTATGATTAGTTCAATACAAATGACTTTAAACGATATTTAGCGGAATTATCACCATTTTTTACCTAATTTTTTTTCTATTTTTTGTATTCACCCAAATGTATTGTAAACACGTGTTTAAGATGTAAAATAATGTGAACTTAACGTTAAAAATATAAAAAGTATGATTAGTTTAATAGAAATGACTTAAGACGATATTTAGCGGATTCATCACCTGTATTTCAAAATTTTTTTACGACCTTTTATATTCACCCAAATGTATTGTAAAGACGTGTTTTAGATGTAAAATAATGTGAACTTAACGATAAAAATATAAAAAGTATGATTAGTTCAATACAAATGACTTTAAACGATATTTAGCGGAATTATCACCATTTTTTACCCAATTTTTTCCCAAATTTTTTTTCTATTTTTTGTATTCACCCAAATGTATTGTAAACACGTGTTTAAGATGTAAAATAATGTGAACTTAACGTTAAAAATATAAAAAGTATGATTAGTTTAATAGAAATGACTTAAGACGATATTTAGCGGATTCATCACCTGTATTTCAAAATTTTTTTACGACCTTTTATATTCACCCAAATGTATTGTAAAGACGTGTTTTAGATGTAAAATAATGTGAACTTAACGATAAAAATATAAAAAGTATGATTAGTTCAATACAAATGACTTTAAACGATATTTAGCGGAATTATCACCATTTTTTACCCAATTTTTTCCCAAATTTTTTTTCTATTTTTTGTATTCACCCAAATGTATTGTAAATACGTGTTTTAGATGTAAAACAATGTGAACTTAACGTTAAAAATATAAAAAGTATGATTAGTTTAATAGAAATGACTTAAGACGATATTTAGCGGATTCATCACCTGTATTTCAAAATTTTTTTACGACCTTTTATATTCACCCAAATGTATTGTAAAGACGTGTTTTAGATGTAAAATAATGTGAACTTAACGATAAAAATATAAAAAGTATGATTAGTTCAATACAAATGACTTTAAACGATATTTAGCGGAATTATCACCATTTTTTACCCAATTTTTTCCCAAATTTTTTTTCTATTTTTTGTATTCACCCAAATGTATTGTAAACACGTGTTTAAGATGTAAAATAATGTGAACTTAACGTTAAAAATATAAAAAGTATGATTAGTTTAATAGAAATGACTTAAGACGATATTTAGCGGATTCATCACCTGTATTTCAAAATTTTTTTACGACCTTTTATATTCACCCAAATGTATTGTAAAGACGTGTTTTAGATGTAAAATAATGTGAACTTAACGATAAAAATATAAAAAGTATGATTAGTTCAATACAAATGACTTTAAACGATATTTAGCGGAATTATCACCATTTTTTACCCAATTTTTTCCCAAATTTTTTTTCTATTTTTTGTATTCACCCAAATGTATTGTAAATACGTGTTTTAGATGTAAAACAATGTGAACTTAACGTTAAAAATATAAAAAGTATGATTAGTTTAATAGAAATGACTTAAGACGATATTTAGCGGATTCATCACCTGTATTTCAAAATTTTTTTACGACCTTTTATATTCACCCAAATGTATTGTAAAGACGTGTTTTAGATGTAAAATAATGTCAACTTATCGATAAAAATTTAAAAAGTATGATTAGTTCAATACAAATGACTTTAAACGATATTTAGCGGAATTATCACCATTTTTTACCCAATTTTTTCCCAAATTTTTTTTCTATTTTTTGTATTCACCCAAATGTATTGTAAATACGTGTTTCAGATGTAAAATAATGTGAACTTAACGATAAAAATATAAAAAGTATGATTAGTTCAATACAAATGACTTTAAACGATATTTAGCGGAATTATCACCATTTTTTACCAAATTTTTTCCCAAATTTTTTTTCTATTTTTTGTATTCACCCAAATGTATTGTAAATACGTGTTTTAGATGTAAAATAATGTGAACTTAACGATAAAAATATAAAAAGTATGATTAGTTCAATACAAATGACTTTAAACGATATTTTGCGGAATTATCACCATTTTTTACCAAATTTTTTTTCTATTTTTTGTATTCACCCAAATGTATTTAAAACACGTGTTTTAGATGTAAAATAATGTGAACTTAACGATAAAAATATAAAAAGTATGATTAGTTCAATACAAATGACTTTAAACGATATTTAGCGGAATTATCACCATTTTTTACCTAATTTTTTTTCTATTTTTTGTATTCACCCAAATGTATTGTAAACACGTGTTTAAGATGTAAAATAATGTGAACTTAACGTTAAAAATATAAAAAGTATGATTAGTTTAATAGAAATGACTTAAGACGATATTTAGCGGATTCATCACCTGTATTTCAAAATTTTTTTACGACCTTTTATATTCACCCAAATGTATTGTAAAGACGTGTTTTAGATGTAAAATAATGTGAACTTAACGATAAAAATATAAAAAGTATGATTAGTTCAATACAAATGACTTTAAACGATATTTAGCGGAATTATCACCATTTTTTACCCAATTTTTTCCCAAATTTTTTTTCTATTTTTTGTATTCACCCAAATGTATTGTAAACACGTGTTTAAGATGTAAAATAATGTGAACTTAACGTTAAAAATATAAAAAGTATGATTAGTTTAATAGAAATGACTTAAGACGATATTTAGCGGATTCATCACCTGTATTTCAAAATTTTTTTACGACCTTTTATATTCACCCAAATGTATTGTAAAGACGTGTTTTAGATGTAAAATAATGTGAACTTAACGATAAAAATATAAAAAGTATGATTAGTTCAATACAAATGACTTTAAACGATATTTAGCGGAATTATCACCATTTTTTACCCAATTTTTTCCCAAATTTTTTTTCTATTTTTTGTATTCACCCAAATGTATTGTAAATACGTGTTTTAGATGTAAAACAATGTGAACTTAACGTTAAAAATATAAAAAGTATGATTAGTTTAATAGAAATGACTTAAGACGATATTTAGCGGATTCATCACCTGTATTTCAAAATTTTTTTACGACCTTTTATATTCACCCAAATGTATTGTAAAGACGTGTTTTAGATGTAAAATAATGTGAACTTAACGATAAAAATATAAAAAGTATGATTAGTTCAATACAAATGACTTTAAACGATATTTAGCGGAATTATCACCATTTTTTACCCAATTTTTTCCCAAATTTTTTTTCTATTTTTTGTATTCACCCAAATGTATTGTAAACACGTGTTTAAGATGTAAAATAATGTGAACTTAACGTTAAAAATATAAAAAGTATGATTAGTTTAATAGAAATGACTTAAGACGATATTTAGCGGATTCATCACCTGTATTTCAAAATTTTTTTACGACCTTTTATATTCACCCAAATGTATTGTAAAGACGTGTTTTAGATGTAAAATAATGTGAACTTAACGATAAAAATATAAAAAGTATGATTAGTTCAATACAAATGACTTTAAACGATATTTAGCGGAATTATCACCATTTTTTACCCAATTTTTTCCCAAATTTTTTTTCTATTTTTTGTATTCACCCAAATGTATTGTAAATACGTGTTTTAGATGTAAAACAATGTGAACTTAACGTTAAAAATATAAAAAGTATGATTAGTTTAATAGAAATGACTTAAGACGATATTTAGCGGATTCATCACCTGTATTTCAAAATTTTTTTACGACCTTTTATATTCACCCAAATGTATTGTAAAGACGTGTTTTAGATGTAAAATAATGTGAACTTAACGATAAAAATATAAAAAGTATGATTAGTTCAATACAAATGACTTTAAACGATATTTAGCGGAATTATCACCATTTTTTACCCAATTTTTTCCCAAATTTTTTTTCTATTTTTTGTATTCACCCAAATGTATTGTAAACACGTGTTTAAGATGTAAAATAATGTGAACTTAACGTTAAAAATATAAAAAGTATGATTAGTTTAATAGAAATGACTTAAGACGATATTTAGCGGATTCATCACCTGTATTTCAAAATTTTTTTACGACCTTTTATATTCACCCAAATGTATTGTAAAGACGTGTTTTAGATGTAAAATAATGTGAACTTAACGATAAAAATATAAAAAGTATGATTAGTTCAATACAAATGACTTTAAACGATATTTAGCGGAATTATCACCATTTTTTACCCAATTTTTTCCCAAATTTTTTTTCTATTTTTTGTATTCACCCAAATGTATTGTAAATACGTGTTTTAGATGTAAAACAATGTGAACTTAACGTTAAAAATATAAAAAGTATGATTAGTTTAATAGAAATGACTTAAGACGATATTTAGCGGATTCATCACCTGTATTTCAAAATTTTTTTACGACCTTTTATATTCACCCAAATGTATTGTAAAGACGTGTTTTAGATGTAAAATAATGTCAACTTATCGATAAAAATTTAAAAAGTATGATTAGTTCAATACAAATGACTTTAAACGATATTTAGCGGAATTATCACCATTTTTTACCCAATTTTTTCCCAAATTTTTTTTCTATTTTTTGTATTCACCCAAATGTATTGTAAATACGTGTTTCAGATGTAAAATAATGTGAACTTAACGATAAAAATATAAAAAGTATGATTAGTTCAATACAAATGACTTTAAACGATATTTAGCGGAATTATCACCATTTTTTACCAAATTTTTTCCCAAATTTTTTTTCTATTTTTTGTATTCACCCAAATGTATTGTAAATACGTGTTTTAGATGTAAAATAATGTGAACTTAACGATAAAAATATAAAAAGTATGATTAGTTCAATACAAATGACTTTAAACGATATTTTGCGGAATTATCACCATTTTTTACCAAATTTTTTTTCTATTTTTTGTATTCACCCAAATGTATTTAAAACACGTGTTTTAGATGTAAAATAATGTGAACTTAACGATAAAAATATAAAAAGTATGATTAGTTCAATACAAATGACTTTAAACGATATTTAGCGGAATTATCACCATTTTTTACCTAATTTTTTTTCTATTTTTTGTATTCACCCAAATGTATTGTAAACACGTGTTTAAGATGTAAAATAATGTGAACTTAACGTTAAAAATATAAAAAGTATGATTAGTTTAATAGAAATGACTTAAGACGATATTTAGCGGATTCATCACCTGTATTTCAAAATTTTTTTACGACCTTTTATATTCACCCAAATGTATTGTAAAGACGTGTTTTAGATGTAAAATAATGTGAACTTAACGATAAAAATATAAAAAGTATGATTAGTTCAATACAAATGACTTTAAACGATATTTAGCGGAATTATCACCATTTTTTACCCAATTTTTTCCCAAATTTTTTTTCTATTTTTTGTATTCACCCAAATGTATTGTAAACCCGTGTTTAAGATGTAAAATAATGTGAACTTAACGTTAAAAATATAAAAAGTATGATTAGTTTAATAGAAATGACTTAAGACGATATTTAGCGGATTCATCACCTGTATTTCAAAATTTTTTTACGACCTTTTATATTCACCCAAATGTATTGTAAAGACGTGTTTTAGATGTAAAATAATGTGAACTTAACGATAAAAATATAAAAAGTATGATTAGTTCAATACAAATGACTTTAAACGATATTTAGCGGAATTATCACCATTTTTTACCCAATTTTTTCCCAAATTTTTTTTCTATTTTTTGTATTCACCCAAATGTATTGTAAATACGTGTTTTAGATGTAAAACAATGTGAACTTAACGTTAAAAATATAAAAAGTATGATTAGTTTAATAGAAATGACTTAAGACGATATTTAGCGGATTCATCACCTGTATTTCAAAATTTTTTTACGACCTTTTATATTCACCCAAATGTATTGTAAAGACGTGTTTTAGATGTAAAATAATGTGAACTTAACGATAAAAATATAAAAAGTATGATTAGTTCAATACAAATGACTTTAAACGATATTTAGCGGAATTATCACCATTTTTTACCCAATTTTTTCCCAAATTTTTTTTCTATTTTTTGTATTCACCCAAATGTATTGTAAACACGTGTTTAAGATGTAAAATAATGTGAACTTAACGTTAAAAATATAAAAAGTATGATTAGTTTAATAGAAATGACTTAAGACGATATTTAGCGGATTCATCACCTGTATTTCAAAATTTTTTTACGACCTTTTATATTCACCCAAATGTATTGTAAAGACGTGTTTTAGATGTAAAATAATGTGAACTTAACGATAAAAATATAAAAAGTATGATTAGTTCAATACAAATGACTTTAAACGATATTTAGCGGAATTATCACCATTTTTTACCCAATTTTTTCCCAAATTTTTTTTCTATTTTTTGTATTCACCCAAATGTATTGTAAATACGTGTTTTAGATGTAAAACAATGTGAACTTAACGTTAAAAATATAAAAAGTATGATTAGTTTAATAGAAATGACTTAAGACGATATTTAGCGGATTCATCACCTGTATTTCAAAATTTTTTTACGACCTTTTATATTCACCCAAATGTATTGTAAAGACGTGTTTTAGATGTAAAATAATGTCAACTTATCGATAAAAATTTAAAAAGTATGATTAGTTCAATACAAATGACTTTAAACGATATTTAGCGGAATTATCACCATTTTTTACCCAATTTTTTCCCAAATTTTTTTTCTATTTTTTGTATTCACCCAAATGTATTGTAAATACGTGTTTCAGATGTAAAATAATGTGAACTTAACGATAAAAATATAAAAAGTATGATTAGTTCAATACAAATGACTTTAAACGATATTTAGCGGAATTATCACCATTTTTTACCAAATTTTTTCCCAAATTTTTTTTCTATTTTTTGTATTCACCCAAATGTATTGTAAATACGTGTTTTAGATGTAAAATAATGTGAACTTAACGATAAAAATATAAAAAGTATGATTAGTTCAATACAAATGACTTTAAACGATATTTTGCGGAATTATCACCATTTTTTACCAAATTTTTTTTCTATTTTTTGTATTCACCCAAATGTATTGTAAACACGTGTTTTAGATGTAAAATAATGTGAACCTAACGTTAAAAATATAAAAAGTATGATTAGTTTAATAGAAATGACTTAAGACGATATTTAGCGGATTCATCACCTGTATTTCAAAATTTTTTTACTACATTTTATATTCACCCAAATGTATTGTAAAGACGTGTTTTAGATGTAAAATAATGTGAACTTAACGATAAAAATATAAAAAGTATGATTAGTTCAATACAAATGACTTTAAACGATATTTAGCGAAATTATCACCATTTTTTACCCAATTTTTTCGCAAATTTTTTTTCTATTTTTTGTATTCACCCAAATGTATTGTAAATACGTGTTTTAGATGTAAAACAATGTGAACTTAACGTTAAAAATATAAAAAGTATGATTAGTTTAATAGAAATGACTTAAGACGATATTTAGCGGATTCATCACCTGTATTTCAAAATTTTTTTACGACCTTTTATATTCACCCAAATGTATTGTAAAGACGTGTTTTAGATGTAAAATAATGTGAACTTATCGATAAAAATTTAAAAAGTATGATTAGTTCAATACAAATGACTTTAAACGATATTTAGCGGAATTATCACCATTTTTTACCCAATTTTTTCCCAAATTTTTTTTCTATTTTTTGTATTCACCCAAATGTATTGTAAATACGTGTTTTAGATGTAAAATAATGTGAACTTAACGATAAAAATATAAAAAGTATGATTAGTTCAATACAAATGACTTTAAACGATATTTAGCGGAATTATCACCATTTTTTACCAAATTTTTTTTCTATTTTTTGTATTCACCCAAATGTATTGTAAACACGTGTTTTAGATGTAAAATAATGTGAACTTAACGTTAAAAATATAAAAAGTATGATTAGTTTAATAGAAATGACTTAAGACGATATTTAGCGGATTCATCACCTGTATTTCAAAATTTTTTTACGACCTTTTATATTCACCCAAATGTATTGTAAAGACGTGTTTTAGATGTAAAATAATGTGAACTTAACGTTAAAAATATAAAAAGTATGATTAGTTCAATACAAATGACTTTAAACGATATTTAGCGGAATTATCAGCATTTTTTACCCAATTTTTTCCCAAATTTTTTTTCTATTTTTTGTATTCACCCAAATGTATTGTAAATACGTGTTTTAGATGTAAAATAATGTGAACTTAACGATAAAAATATAAAAAGTATGATTAGTTCAATACAAATGACTTTAAACGATATTTAGCGGAATTATCACCATTTTTTACCAAATTTTTTCCCAAATTTTTTTTCTATTTTTTGTATTCACCCCAAATGTATTGTAAATACGTGTTTTAGATGTAAAATAATGTGAACTTAACGATAAAAATATAAAAAGTATGATTAGTTCAATACAAATGACTTTAAACGATATTTAGCGGAATTATCACCATTTTTTACCCAATTTTTTCCCAAATTTTTTTTCTATTTTTTGTATTCACCCAAATGTATTGTAAACACGTGTTTTAGATGTAAAATAATGTGAACTTAACGTTAAAAATATAAAAAGTATGATTAGTTTAATAGAAATGACTTAAGACGATATTTGCGGATTCATCACCTGTATTTCAAAATTTTTTTACGACCTTTTATATTCACCCAAATGTATTGTAAAGACGTGTTTTAGATGTAAAATAATGTGAACTTAACGTTAAAAATATAAAAAGTATGATTAGTTCAATACAAATGACTTTAAACGATATTTAGCGGAATTATCAGCATTTTTTACCCAATTTTTTCCCAAATTTTTTTTCTATTTTTTGTATTCACCCAAATGTATTGTAAATACGTGTTTTAGATGTAAAATAATGTGAACTTAACGATAAAAATATAAAAAGTATGATTAGTTCAATACAAATGACTTTAAACGATATTTAGCGGAATTATCACCATTTTTTACCTAATTTTTTTTCTATTTTTTGTATTCACCCAAATGTATTGTAAACACGTGTTTTAGATGTAAAATAATGTGAACTTAACGTTAAAAATATAAAAAGTATGATTAGTTTAATAGAAATGACTTAAGACGATATTTAGCGGATTCATCACCTGTATTTCAAAATTTTTTTACGACCTTTTATATTCACCCAAATGTATTGTAAAGACGTGTTTTAGATGTAAAATAATGTGAACTTAACGATAAAAATATAAAAAGTATGATTAGTTCAATACAAATGACTTTATACGATATTTAGCGGAATTATCACCATTTTTTACCAAATTTTTTTTCTATTTTTGTATTCACCCAAATGTATTGTAAACACGTGTTTTAGATGTAAAATAATGTGAACTTAACGTTAAAAATATAAAAAGTATGATTAGTTTAATAGAAATGACTTAAGACGATATTTAGCGGATTCATCACCTGTATTTCAAAATTTTTTTACGACCTTTTATATTCACCCAAATGTATTGTAAAGACGTGTTTTAGATGTAAAATAATGTGAACTTAACGATAAAAATATAAAAAGTATGATTAGTTCAATACAAATGACTTTAAACGATATTTAGCGGAATTATCACCATTTTTTACCAAATTTTTTTTCTATTTTTTGTATTCACCCAAATGTATTGTAAACACGTGTTTTAGATGTAAAATAATGTGAACTTAACGTTAAAAATATAAAAAGTATGATTAGTTTAATAGAAATGACTTAAGACGATATTTAGCGGATTCATCACCTGTATTTCAAAATTTTTTTACGACCTTTTATATTCACCCAAATGTATTGTAAAGACGTGTTTTAGATGTAAAATAATGTGAACTTAACGATAAAAATATAAAAAGTATGATTAGTTCAATACAAATGACTTTAAACGATATTTAGCGGAATTATCACCATTTTTTACCAAATTTTTTCCCAAATTTTTTTTCTATTTTTTGTATTCACCCAAATGTATTGTAAATACGTGTTTTAGATGTAAAATAATGTGAACTTAACGATAAAAATATAAAAAGTATGATTAGTTCAATACAAATGACTTTAAACGATATTTAGCGGAATTATCACCATTTTTTACCAAATTTTTTTTCTATTTTTTGTATTCACCCAAATGTATTGTAAACACGTGTTTTAGATGTAAAATAATGTGAACTTAACGTTAAAAATATAAAAAGTATGATTAGTTTAATAGAAATGACTTAAGACGATATTTAGCGGATTCATCACCTGTATTTCAAAATTTTTTTACGACCTTTTATATTCACCCAAATGTATTGTAAAGACGTGTTTTAGATGTAAAATAATGTGAACTTAACGATAAAAATATAAAAAGTATGATTAGTTCAATACAAATGACTTTAAACGATATTTAGCGGAATTATCACCATTTTTTACCAAATTTTTTTTCTATTTTTTGTATTCACCCAAATGTATTGTAAAGACGTGTTTTAGATGTAAAATAATGTGAACTTAACGTTAAAAATATAAAAAGTATGATTAGTTCAATACAAATGACTTTAAACGATATTTAGCGGAATTATCAGCATTTTTTACCCAATTTTTTCCCAAATTTTTTTTCTATTTTTTGTATTCACCCAAATGTATTGTAAATACGTGTTTTAGATGTAAAATAATGTGAACTTAACGATAAAAATATAAAAAGTATGATTAGTTCAATACAAATGACTTTAAACGATATTTAGCGGAATTATCACCATTTTTTACCTAATTTTTTTTCTATTTTTTGTATTCACCCAAATGTATTGTAAACACGTGTTTTAGATGTAAAATAATGTGAACTTAACGTTAAAAATATAAAAAGTATGATTAGTTTAATAGAAATGACTTAAGACGATATTTAGCGGATTCATCACCTGTATTTCAAAATTTTTTTACGACCTTTTATATTCACCCAAATGTATTGTAAATACGTGTTTTAGATGTAAAACAATGTGAACTTAACGTTAAAAATATAAAAAGTATGATTAGTTTAATAGAAATGACTTAAGACGATATTTAGCGGATTCATCACCTGTATTTCAAAATTTTTTTACGACCTTTTATATTCACCCAAATGTATTGTAAAGACGTGTTTTAGATGTAAAATAATGTCAACTTATCGATAAAAATTTAAAAAGTATGATTAGTTCAATACAAATGACTTTAAACGATATTTAGCGGAATTATCACCATTTTTTACCCAATTTTTTCCCAAATTTTTTTTCTATTTTTTGTATTCACCCAAATGTATTGTAAATACGTGTTTCAGATGTAAAATAATGTGAACTTAACGATAAAAATATAAAAAGTATGATTAGTTCAATACAAATGACTTTAAACGATATTTAGCGGAATTATCACCATTTTTTACCAAATTTTTTCCCAAATTTTTTTTCTATTTTTTGTATTCACCCAAATGTAATGTAAATACGTGTTTTAGATGTAAAATAATGTGAACTTAACGATAAAAATATAAAAAGTATGATTAGTTCAATACAAATGACTTTAAACGATATTTTGCGGAATTATCACCATTTTTTACCAAATTTTTTTTCTATTTTTTGTATTCACCCAAATGTATTGTAAACACGTGTTTTAGATGTAAAATAATGTGAACTTAACGTTAAAAATATAAAAAGTATGATTAGTTTAATAGAAATGACTTAAGACGATATTTAGCGGATTCATCACCTGTATTTCAAAATTTTTTTACTACATTTTATATTCACCCAAATGTATTGTAAAGACGTGTTTTAGATGTAAAATAATGTGAACTTAACGATAAAAATATAAAAAGTATGATTAGTTCAATACAAATGACTTTAAACGATATTTAGCGAAATTATCACCATTTTTTACCCAATTTTTTCGCAAATTTTTTTTCTATTTTTTGTATTCACCCAAATGTATTGTAAATACGTGTTTTAGATGTAAAACAATGTGAACTTAACGTTAAAAATATAAAAAGTATGATTAGTTTAATAGAAATGACTTAAGACGATATTTAGCGGATTCATCACCTGTATTTCAAAATTTTTTTACGACCTTTTATATTCACCCAAATGTATTGTAAAGACGTGTTTTAGATGTAAAATAATGTGAACTTATCGATAAAAATTTAAAAAGTATGATTAGTTCAATACAAATGACTTTAAACGATATTTAGCGGAATTATCACCATTTTTTACCCAATTTTTTCCCAAATTTTTTTTCTATTTTTTGTATTCACCCAAATGTATTGTAAATACGTGTTTTAGATGTAAAATAATGTGAACTTAACGATAAAAATATAAAAAGTATGATTAGTTCAATACAAATGACTTTAAACGATATTTAGCGGAATTATCACCATTTTTTACCAAATTTTTTTTCTATTTTTTGTATTCACCCAAATGTATTGTAAACACGTGTTTTAGATGTAAAATAATGTGAACTTAACGTTAAAAATATAAAAAGTATGATTAGTTTAATAGAAATGACTTAAGACGATATTTAGCGGATTCATCACCTGTATTTCAAAATTTTTTTACGACCTTTTATATTCACCCAAATGTATTGTAAAGACGTGTTTTAGATGTAAAATAATGTGAACTTAACGTTAAAAATATAAAAAGTATGATTAGTTCAATACAAATGACTTTAAACGATATTTAGCGGAATTATCAGCATTTTTTACCCAATTTTTTCCCAAATTTTTTTTCTATTTTTTGTATTCACCCAAATGTATTGTAAATACGTGTTTTAGATGTAAAATAATGTGAACTTAACGATAAAAATATAAAAAGTATGATTAGTTCAATACAAATGACTTTAAACGATATTTAGCGGAATTATCACCATTTTTTACCAAATTTTTTCCCAAATTTTTTTTCTATTTTTTGTATTCACCCAAATGTATTGTAAATACGTGTTTTAGATGTAAAATAATGTGAACTTAACGATAAAAATATAAAAAGTATGATTAGTTCAATACAAATGACTTTAAACGATATTTAGCGGAATTATCACCATTTTTTACCCAATTTTTTCCCAAATTTTTTTTCTATTTTTTGTATTCACCCAAATGTATTGTAAACACGTGTTTTAGATGTAAAATAATGTGAACTTAACGTTAAAAATATAAAAAGTATGATTAGTTTAATAGAAATGACTTAAGACGATATTTGCGGATTCATCACCTGTATTTCAAAATTTTTTTACGACCTTTTATATTCACCCAAATGTATTGTAAAGACGTGTTTTAGATGTAAAATAATGTGAACTTAACGATAAAAATATAAAAAGTATGATTAGTTCAATACAAATGACTTTATACGATATTTAGCGGAATTATCACCATTTTTTACCAAATTTTTTTTCTATTTTTGTATTCACCCAAATGTATTGTAAACACGTGTTTTAGATGTAAAATAATGTGAACTTAACGTTAAAAATATAAAAAGTATGATTAGTTTAATAGAAATGACTTAAGACGATATTTAGCGGATTCATCACCTGTATTTCAAAATTTTTTTACGACCTTTTATATTCACCCAAATGTATTGTAAAGACGTGTTTTAGATGTAAAATAATGTGAACTTAACGATAAAAATATAAAAAGTATGATTAGTTCAATACAAATGACTTTAAACGATATTTAGCGGAATTATCACCATTTTTTACCAAATTTTTTTTCTATTTTTTGTATTCACCCAAATGTATTGTAAACACGTGTTTTAGATGTAAAATAATGTGAACTTAACGTTAAAAATATAAAAAGTATGATTAGTTTAATAGAAATGACTTAAGACGATATTTAGCGGATTCATCACCTGTATTTCAAAATTTTTTTACGACCTTTTATATTCACCCAAATGTATTGTAAAGACGTGTTTTAGATGTAAAATAATGTGAACTTAACGATAAAAATATAAAAAGTATGATTAGTTCAATACAAATGACTTTAAACGATATTTAGCGGAATTATCACCATTTTTTACCAAATTTTTTCCCAAATTTTTTTTCTATTTTTTGTATTCACCCAAATGTATTGTAAATACGTGTTTTAGATGTAAAATAATGTGAACTTAACGATAAAAATATAAAAAGTATGATTAGTTCAATACAAATGACTTTAAACGATATTTAGCGGAATTATCACCATTTTTTACCAAATTTTTTTTCTATTTTTTGTATTCACCCAAATGTATTGTAAACACGTGTTTTAGATGTAAAATAATGTGAACTTAACGTTAAAAATATAAAAAGTATGATTAGTTTAATAGAAATGACTTAAGACGATATTTAGCGGATTCATCACCTGTATTTCAAAATTTTTTTACGACCTTTTATATTCACCCAAATGTATTGTAAAGACGTGTTTTAGATGTAAAATAATGTGAACTTAACGATAAAAATATAAAAAGTATGATTAGTTCAATACAAATGACTTTAAACGATATTTAGCGGAATTATCACCATTTTTTACCAAATTTTTTTTCTATTTTTTGTATTCACCCAAATGTATTGTAAAGACGTGTTTTAGATGTAAAATAATGTGAACTTAACGTTAAAAATATAAAAAGTATGATTAGTTCAATACAAATGACTTTAAACGATATTTAGCGGAATTATCAGCATTTTTTACCCAATTTTTTCCCAAATTTTTTTTCTATTTTTTGTATTCACCCAAATGTATTGTAAATACGTGTTTTAGATGTAAAATAATGTGAACTTAACGATAAAAATATAAAAAGTATGATTAGTTCAATACAAATGACTTTAAACGATATTTAGCGGAATTATCACCATTTTTTACCAAATTTTTTTTCTATTTTTTGTATTCACCCAAATGTATTGTAAACACGTGTTTTAGATGTAAAATAATGTGAACTTAACGTTAAAAATATAAAAAGTATGATTAGTTTAATAGAAATGACTTAAGACGATATTTAGCGGATTCATCACCTGTATTTCAAAATTTTTTTACGACCTTTTATATTCACCCAAATGTATTGTAAAGACGTGTTTTAGATGTAAAATAATGTGAACTTAACGATAAAAATATAAAAAGTATGATTAGTTCAATACAAATGACTTTAAACGATATTTAGCGGAATTATCACCATTTTTTACCAAATTTTTTTTCTATTTTTTGTATTCACCCAAATGTATTGTAAAGACGTGTTTTAGATGTAAAATAATGTGAACTTAACGTTAAAAATATAAAAAGTATGATTAGTTCAATACAAATGACTTTAAACGATATTTAGCGGAATTATCAGCATTTTTTACCCAATTTTTTCCCAAATTTTTTTTCTATTTTTTGTATTCACCCAAATGTATTGTAAATACGTGTTTTAGATGTAAAATAATGTGAACTTAACGATAAAAATATAAAAAGTATGATTAGTTCAATACAAATGACTTTAAACGATATTTAGCGGAATTATCACCATTTTTTACCTAATTTTTTTTCTATTTTTTGTATTCACCCAAATGTATTGTAAACACGTGTTTTAGATGTAAAATAATGTGAACTTAACGTTAAAAATATAAAAAGTATGATTAGTTTAATAGAAATGACTTAAGACGATATTTAGCGGATTCATCACCTGTATTTCAAAATTTTTTTACGACCTTTTATATTCACCCAAATGTATTGTAAAGACGTGTTTTAGATGTAAAATAATGTGAACTTAACGATAAAAATATAAAAAGTATGATTAGTTCAATACAAATGACTTTAAACGATATTTAGCGGAATTATCACCATTTTTTACCCAATTTTTTCCCAAATTTTTTTTCTATTTTTTATATTCACCCAAATGTATTGTAAACACGTGTTTAAGATGTAAAATAATGTGAACTTAACGTTAAAAATATAAAAAGTATGATTAGTTTAATAGAAATGACTTAAGACGATATTTAGCGGATTCATCACCTGTATTTCAAAATTTTTTTACTACATTTTATATTCACCCAAATGTATTGTAAAGACGTGTTTTAGATGTAAAATAATGTGAACTTAACGATAAAAATATAAAAAGTATGATTAGTTCAATACAAATGACTTTAAACGATATTTAGCGAAATTATCACCATTTTTTACCCAATTTTTTCGCAAATTTTTTTTCTATTTTTTGTATTCACCCAAATGTATTGTAAATACGTGTTTTAGATGTAAAACAATGTGAACTTAACGTTAAAAATATAAAAAGTATGATTAGTTTAATAGAAATGACTTAAGACGATATTTAGCGGATTCATCACCTGTATTTCAAAATTTTTTTACGACCTTTTATATTCACCCAAATGTATTGTAAAGACGTGTTTTAGATGTAAAATAATGTGAACTTATCGATAAAAATTTAAAAAGTATGATTAGTTCAATACAAATGACTTTAAACGATATTTAGCGGAATTATCACCATTTTTTACCCAATTTTTTCCCAAATTTTTTTTCTATTTTTTGTATTCACCCAAATGTATTGTAAATACGTGTTTTAGATGTAAAATAATGTGAACTTAACGATAAAAATATAAAAAGTATGATTAGTTCAATACAAATGACTTTAAACGATATTTAGCGGAATTATCACCATTTTTTACCAAATTTTTTTTCTATTTTTTGTATTCACCCAAATGTATTGTAAACACGTGTTTTAGATGTAAAATAATGTGAACTTAACGTTAAAAATATAAAAAGTATGATTAGTTTAATAGAAATGACTTAAGACGATATTTAGCGGATTCATCACCTGTATTTCAAAATTTTTTTACGACCTTTTATATTCACCCAAATGTATTGTAAAGACGTGTTTTAGATGTAAAATAATGTGAACTTAACGTTAAAAATATAAAAAGTATGATTAGTTCAATACAAATGACTTTAAACGATATTTAGCGGAATTATCAGCATTTTTTACCCAATTTTTTCCCAAATTTTTTTTCTATTTTTTGTATTCACCCAAATGTATTGTAAATACGTGTTTTAGATGTAAAATAATGTGAACTTAACGATAAAAATATAAAAAGTATGATTAGTTCAATACAAATGACTTTAAACGATATTTAGCGGAATTATCACCATTTTTTACCAAATTTTTTCCCAAATTTTTTTTCTATTTTTTGTATTCACCCAAATGTATTGTAAATACGTGTTTTAGATGTAAAATAATGTGAACTTAACGATAAAAATATAAAAAGTATGATTAGTTCAATACAAATGACTTTAAACGATATTTAGCGGAATTATCACCATTTTTTACCCAATTTTTTCCCAAATTTTTTTTCTATTTTTTGTATTCACCCAAATGTATTGTAAACACGTGTTTTAGATGTAAAATAATGTGAACTTAACGTTAAAAATATAAAAAGTATGATTAGTTTAATAGAAATGACTTAAGACGATATTTGCGGATTCATCACCTGTATTTCAAAATTTTTTTACGACCTTTTATATTCACCCAAATGTATTGTAAAGACGTGTTTTAGATGTAAAATAATGTGAACTTAACGATAAAAATATAAAAAGTATGATTAGTTCAATACAAATGACTTTATACGATATTTAGCGGAATTATCACCATTTTTTACCAAATTTTTTTTCTATTTTTGTATTCACCCAAATGTATTGTAAACACGTGTTTTAGATGTAAAATAATGTGAACTTAACGTTAAAAATATAAAAAGTATGATTAGTTTAATAGAAATGACTTAAGACGATATTTAGCGGATTCATCACCTGTATTTCAAAATTTTTTTACGACCTTTTATATTCACCCAAATGTATTGTAAAGACGTGTTTTAGATGTAAAATAATGTGAACTTAACGATAAAAATATAAAAAGTATGATTAGTTCAATACAAATGACTTTAAACGATATTTAGCGGAATTATCACCATTTTTTACCAAATTTTTTTTCTATTTTTTGTATTCACCCAAATGTATTGTAAACACGTGTTTTAGATGTAAAATAATGTGAACTTAACGTTAAAAATATAAAAAGTATGATTAGTTTAATAGAAATGACTTAAGACGATATTTAGCGGATTCATCACCTGTATTTCAAAATTTTTTTACGACCTTTTATATTCACCCAAATGTATTGTAAAGACGTGTTTTAGATGTAAAATAATGTGAACTTAACGATAAAAATATAAAAAGTATGATTAGTTCAATACAAATGACTTTAAACGATATTTAGCGGAATTATCACCATTTTTTACCAAATTTTTTCCCAAATTTTTTTTCTATTTTTTGTATTCACCCAAATGTATTGTAAATACGTGTTTTAGATGTAAAATAATGTGAACTTAACGATAAAAATATAAAAAGTATGATTAGTTCAATACAAATGACTTTAAACGATATTTAGCGGAATTATCACCATTTTTTACCAAATTTTTTTTCTATTTTTTGTATTCACCCAAATGTATTGTAAACACGTGTTTTAGATGTAAAATAATGTGAACTTAACGTTAAAAATATAAAAAGTATGATTAGTTTAATAGAAATGACTTAAGACGATATTTAGCGGATTCATCACCTGTATTTCAAAATTTTTTTACGACCTTTTATATTCACCCAAATGTATTGTAAAGACGTGTTTTAGATGTAAAATAATGTGAACTTAACGATAAAAATATAAAAAGTATGATTAGTTCAATACAAATGACTTTAAACGATATTTAGCGGAATTATCACCATTTTTTACCAAATTTTTTTTCTATTTTTTGTATTCACCCAAATGTATTGTAAAGACGTGTTTTAGATGTAAAATAATGTGAACTTAACGTTAAAAATATAAAAAGTATGATTAGTTCAATACAAATGACTTTAAACGATATTTAGCGGAATTATCAGCATTTTTTACCCAATTTTTTCCCAAATTTTTTTTCTATTTTTTGTATTCACCCAAATGTATTGTAAATACGTGTTTTAGATGTAAAATAATGTGAACTTAACGATAAAAATATAAAAAGTATGATTAGTTCAATACAAATGACTTTAAACGATATTTAGCGGAATTATCACCATTTTTTACCTAATTTTTTTTCTATTTTTTGTATTCACCCAAATGTATTGTAAACACGTGTTTTAGATGTAAAATAATGTGAACTTAACGTTAAAAATATAAAAAGTATGATTAGTTTAATAGAAATGACTTAAGACGATATTTAGCGGATTCATCACCTGTATTTCAAAATTTTTTTACGACCTTTTATATTCACCCAAATGTATTGTAAAGACGTGTTTTAGATGTAAAATAATGTGAACTTAACGATAAAAATATAAAAAGTATGATTAGTTCAATACAAATGACTTTAAACGATATTTAGCGGAATTATCACCATTTTTTACCAAATTTTTTCCCAAATTTTTTTTCTATTTTTTGTATTCACCCAAATGTATTGTAAATACGTGTTTTAGATGTAAAATAATGTGAACATAACGATAAAAATATAAAAAGTATGATTAGTTCAATACAAATGACTTTAAACGATATTTAGCGGAATTATCACCATTTTTTACCAAATTTTTTTTCTATTTTTTGTATTCACCCAAATGTATTGTAAACACGTGTTTTAGATGTAAAATAATGTGAACTTAACGTTAAAAATATAAAAAGTATGATTAGTTTAATAGAAATGACTTAAGACGATATTTAGCGGATTCATCACCTGTATTTCAAAATTTTTTTACGACCTTTTATATTCACCCAAATGTATTGTAAAGACGTGTTTTAGATGTAAAATAATGTGAACTTAACGATAAAAATATAAAAAGTATGATTAGTTCAATACAAATGACTTTAAACGATATTTAGCGGAATTATCACCATTTTTTACCAAATTTTTTTTCTATTTTTTGTATTCACCCAAATGTATTGTAAACACGTGTTTTAGATGTAAAATAATGTGAACTTAACGTTAAAAATATAAAAAGTATGATTAGTTTAATAGAAATGACTTAAGACGATATTTAGCGGATTCATCACCTGTATTTCAAAATTTTTTTACGACCTTTTATATTCACCCAAATGTATTGTAAAGACGTGTTTTAGATGTAAAATAATGTGAACTTAACGATAAAAATATAAAAAGTATGATTAGTTCAATACAAATGACTTTAAACGATATTTAGCGGAATTATCAGCATTTTTTACCCAATTTTTTCCCAAATTTTTTTTCTATTTTTTGTATTCACCCAAATGTATTGTAAATACGTGTTTTAGATGTAAAATAATGTGAACTTAACGATAAAAATATAAAAAGTATGATTAGTTCAATACAAATGACTTTAAAAGATATTTAGCGGAATTATCACCATTTTTTACCTAATTTTTTTTCTATTTTTTGTATTCACCCAAATGTATTGTAAACACGTGTTTTAGATGTAAAATAATGTGAACTTAACGTTAAAAATATAAAAAGTATGATTAGTTTAATAGAAATGACTTAAGACGATATTTAGCGGATTCATCACCTGTATTTCAAAATTTTTTTACGACCTTTTATATTCACCCAAATGTATTGTAAAGACGTGTTTTAGATGTAAAATAATGTGAACTTAACGATAAAAATATAAAAAGTATGATTAGTTCAATACAAATGACTTTATACGATATTTAGCGGAATTATCACCATTTTTTACCAAATTTTTTTTCTATTTTTGTATTCACCCAAATGTATTGTAAACACGTGTTTTAGATGTAAAATAATGTGAACTTAACGTTAAAAATATAAAAAGTATGATTAGTTTAATAGAAATGACTTAAGACGATATTTAGCGGATTCATCACCTGTATTTCAAAATTTTTTTACGACCTTTTATATTCACCCAAATGTATTGTAAAGACGTGTTTTAGATGTAAAATAATGTGAACTTAACGATAAAAATATAAAAAGTATGATTAGTTCAATACAAATGACTTTATACGATATTTAGCGGAATTATCACCATTTTTTACCAAATTTTTTTTCTATTTTTGTATTCACCCAAATGTATTGTAAACACGTGTTTTAGATGTAAAATAATGTGAACTTAACGTTAAAAATATAAAAAGTATGATTAGTTTAATAGAAATGACTTAAGACGATATTTAGCGGATTCATCACCTGTATTTCAAAATTTTTTTACGACCTTTTATATTCACCCAAATGTATTGTAAAGACGTGTTTTAGATGTAAAATAATGTGAACTTAACGATAAAAATATAAAAAGTATGATTAGTTCAATACAAATGACTTTAAACGATATTTAGCGGAATTATCACCATTTTTTACCAAATTTTTTTTCTATTTTTTGTATTCACCCAAATGTATTGTAAACACGTGTTTTAGATGTAAAATAATGTGAACTTAACGTTAAAAATATAAAAAGTATGATTAGTTTAATAGAAATGACTTAAGACGATATTTAGCGGATTCATCACCTGTATTTCAAAATTTTTTTACGACCTTTTATATTCACCCAAATGTATTGTAAAGACGTGTTTTAGATGTAAAATAATGTGAACTTAACGTTAAAAATATAAAAAGTATGATTAGTTCAATACAAATGACTTTAAACGATATTTAGCGGAATTATCAGCATTTTTTACCCAATTTTTTCCCAAATTTTTTTTCTATTTTTTGTATTCACCCAAATGTATTGTAAATACGTGTTTTAGATGTAAAATAATGTGAACTTAACGATAAAAATATAAAAAGTATGATTAGTTCAATACAAATGACTTTAAACGATATTTAGCGGAATTATCACCATTTTTTACCAAATTTTTTTTCTATTTTTTGTATTCACCCAAATGTATTGTAAACACGTGTTTTAGATGTAAAATAATGTGAACTTAACGTTAAAAATATAAAAAGTATGATTAGTTTAATAGAAATGACTTAAGACGATATTTAGCGGATTCATCACCTGTATTTCAAAATTTTTTTACGACCTTTTATATTCACCCAAATGTATTGTAAAGACGTGTTTTAGATGTAAAATTATGTGAACTTAACGATAAAAATATAAAAAGTATGATTAGTTCAATACAAATGACTTTAAACGATATTTAGCGGAATTATCACCATTTTTTACCAAATTTTTTTTCTATTTTTTGTATTCACCCAAATGTATTGTAAAGACGTGTTTTAGATGTAAAATAATGTGAACTTAACGTTAAAAATATAAAAAGTATGATTAGTTCAATACAAATGACTTTAAACGATATTTAGCGGAATTATCAGCATTTTTTACCCAATTTTTTCCCAAATTTTTTTTCTATTTTTTGTATTCACCCAAATGTATTGTAAATACGTGTTTTAGATGTAAAATAATGTGAACTTAACGATAAAAATATAAAAAGTATGATTAGTTCAATACAAATGACTTTAAACGATATTTAGCGGAATTATCACCATTTTTTACCTAATTTTTTTTCTATTTTTTGTATTCACCCAAATGTATTGTAAACACGTGTTTTAGATGTAAAATAATGTGAACTTAACGTTAAAAATATAAAAAGTATGATTAGTTTAATAGAAATGACTTAAGACGATATTTAGCGGATTCATCACCTGTATTTCAAAATTTTTTTACGACCTTTTATATTCACCCAAATGTATTGTAAAGACGTGTTTTAGATGTAAAATAATGTGAACTTAACGATAAAAATATAAAAAGTATGATTAGTTCAATACAAATGACTTTAAACGATATTTAGCGGAATTATCACCATTTTTTACCAAATTTTTTTTCTATTTTTTGTATTCACCCAAATGTATTGTAAACACGTGTTTTAGATGTAAAATAATGTGAACTTAACGTTAAAAATATAAAAAGTATGATTAGTTTAATAGAAATGACTTAAGACGATATTTAGCGGATTCATCACCTGTATTTCAAAATTTTTTTACGACCTTTTATATTCACCCAAATGTATTGTAAAGACGTGTTTTAGATGTAAAATAATGTGAACTTAACGTTAAAAATATAAAAAGTATGATTAGTTCAATACAAATGACTTTAAACGATATTTAGCGGAATTATCAGCATTTTTTACCCAATTTTTTCCCAAATTTTTTTTCTATTTTTTGTATTCACCCAAATGTATTGTAAATACGTGTTTTAGATGTAAAATAATGTGAACTTAACGATAAAAATATAAAAAGTATGATTAGTTCAATACAAATGACTTTAAACGATATTTAGCGGAATTATCACCATTTTTTACCAAATTTTTTTTCTATTTTTTGTATTCACCCAAATGTATTGTAAACACGTGTTTTAGATGTAAAATAATGTGAACTTAACGTTAAAAATATAAAAAGTATGATTAGTTTAATAGAAATGACTTAAGACGATATTTAGCGGATTCATCACCTGTATTTCAAAATTTTTTTACGACCTTTTATATTCACCCAAATGTATTGTAAAGACGTGTTTTAGATGTAAAATTATGTGAACTTAACGATAAAAATATAAAAAGTATGATTAGTTCAATACAAATGACTTTAAACGATATTTAGCGGAATTATCACCATTTTTTACCAAATTTTTTTTCTATTTTTTGTATTCACCCAAATGTATTGTAAAGACGTGTTTTAGATGTAAAATAATGTGAACTTAACGTTAAAAATATAAAAAGTATGATTAGTTCAATACAAATGACTTTAAACGATATTTAGCGGAATTATCAGCATTTTTTACCCAATTTTTTCCCAAATTTTTTTTCTATTTTTTGTATTCACCCAAATGTATTGTAAATACGTGTTTTAGATGTAAAATAATGTGAACTTAACGATAAAAATATAAAAAGTATGATTAGTTCAATACAAATGACTTTAAACGATATTTAGCGGAATTATCACCATTTTTTACCTAATTTTTTTTCTATTTTTTGTATTCACCCAAATGTATTGTAAACACGTGTTTTAGATGTAAAATAATGTGAACTTAACGTTAAAAATATAAAAAGTATGATTAGTTTAATAGAAATGACTTAAGACGATATTTAGCGGATTCATCACCTGTATTTCAAAATTTTTTTACGACCTTTTATATTCACCCAAATGTATTGTAAAGACGTGTTTTAGATGTAAAATAATGTGAACTTAACGATAAAAATATAAAAAGTATGATTAGTTCAATACAAATGACTTTAAACGATATTTAGCGGAATTATCACCATTTTTTACCCAATTTTTTCCCAAATTTTTTTTCTATTTTTTGTATTCACCCAAATGTATTGTAAACACGTGTTTAAGATGTAAAATAATGTGAACTTAACGTTAAAAATATAAAAAGTATGATTAGTTTAATAGAAATGACTTAAGACGATATTTAGCGGATTCATCACCTGTATTTCAAAATTTTTTTACGACCTTTTATATTCACCCAAATGTATTGTAAAGACGTGTTTTAGATGTAAAATAATGTGAACTTAACGATAAAAATATAAAAAGTATGATTAGTTCAATACAAATGACTTTAAACGATATTTAGCGGAATTATCACCATTTTTTACCAAATTTTTTCCCAAATTTTTTTTCTATTTTTTGTATTCACCCAAATGTATTGTAAATACGTGTTTTAGATGTAAAATAATGTGAACATAACGATAAAAATATAAAAAGTATGATTAGTTCAATACAAATGACTTTAAACGATATTTAGCGGAATTATCACCATTTTTTACCCAATTTTTTTTCTATTTTTTGTATTCACCCAAATGTATTGTAAACACGTGTTTTAGATGTAAAATAATGTGAACTTAACGTTAAAAATATAAAAAGTATGATTAGTTTAATAGAAATGACTTAAGACGATATTTAGCGGATTCATCACCTGTATTTCAAAATTTTTTTACGACCTTTTATATTCACCCAAATGTATTGTAAAGACGTGTTTTAGATGTAAAATAATGTGAACTTAACGATAAAAATATAAAAAGTATGATTAGTTCAATACAAATGACTTTAAACGATATTTAGCGGAATTATCACCATTTTTTACCAAATTTTTTTTCTATTTTTTGTATTCACCAAAATGTATTGTAAACACGTGTTTTAGATGTAAAATAATGTGAACTTAACGTTAAAAATATAAAAAGTATGATTAGTTTAATAGAAATGACTTAAGACGATATTTAGCGGATTCATCACCTGTATTTCAAAATTTTTTTACGACCTTTTATATTCACCCAAATGTATTGTAAAGACGTGTTTTAGATGTAAAATAATGTGAACTTAACGATAAAAATATAAAAAGTATGATTAGTTCAATACAAATGACTTTAAACGATATTTAGCGGAATTATCACCATTTTTTACCAAATTTTTTTTCTATTTTTTGTATTCACCCAAATGTATTGTAAACACGTGTTTTAGATGTAAAATAATGTGAACTTAACGTTAAAAATATAAAAAGTATGATTAGTTTAATAGAAATGACTTAAGACGATATTTAGCGGATTCATCACCTGTATTTCAAAATTTTTTTACGACCTTTTATATTCACCCAAATGTATTGTAAAGACGTGTTTTAGATGTAAAATAATGTGAACTTAACGTTAAAAATATAAAAAGTATGATTAGTTCAATACAAATGACTTTAAACGATATTTAGCGGAATTATCAGCATTTTTTACCCAATTTTTTCCCAAATTTTTTTTCTATTTTTTGTATTCACCCAAATGTATTGTAAATACGTGTTTTAGATGTAAAATAATGTGAACTTAACGATAAAAATATAAAAAGTATGATTAGTTCAATACAAATGACTTTAAACGATATTTAGCGGAATTATCACCATTTTTTACCTAATTTTTTTTCTATTTTTTGTATTCACCCAAATGTATTGTAAACACGTGTTTTAGATGTAAAATAATGTGAACTTAACGTTAAAAATATAAAAAGTATGATTAGTTTAATAGAAATGACTTAAGACGATATTTAGCGGATTCATCACCTGTATTTCAAAATTTTTTTACGACCTTTTATATTCACCCAAATGTATTGTAAAGACGTGTTTTAGATGTAAAATAATGTGAACTTAACGATAAAAATATAAAAAGTATGATTAGTTCAATACAAATGACTTTATACGATATTTAGCGGAATTATCACCATTTTTTACCAAATTTTTTTTCTATTTTTGTATTCACCCAAATGTATTGTAAACACGTGTTTTAGATGTAAAATAATGTGAACTTAACGTTAAAAATATAAAAAGTATGATTAGTTTAATAGAAATGACTTAAGACGATATTTAGCGGATTCATCACCTGTATTTCAAAATTTTTTTACGACCTTTTATATTCACCCAAATGTATTGTAAAGACGTGTTTTAGATGTAAAATAATGTGAACTTAACGATAAAAATATAAAAAGTATGATTAGTTCAATACAAATGACTTTAAACGATATTTAGCGGAATTATCACCATTTTTTACCAAATTTTTTTTCTATTTTTTGTATTCACCCAAATGTATTGTAAACACGTGTTTTAGATGTAAAATAATGTGAACTTAACGTTAAAAATATAAAAAGTATGATTAGTTTAATAGAAATGACTTAAGACGATATTTAGCGGATTCATCACCTGTATTTCAAAATTTTTTTACGACCTTTTATATTCACCCAAATGTATTGTAAAGACGTGTTTTAGATGTAAAATAATGTGAACTTAACGATAAAAATATAAAAAGTATGATTAGTTCAATACAAATGACTTTAAACGATATTTAGCGGAATTATCACCATTTTTTACCAAATTTTTTTTCTATTTTTTGTATTCACCCAAATGTATTGTAAACACGTGTTTTAGATGTAAAATAATGTGAACTTAACGTTAAAAATATAAAAAGTATGATTAGTTTAATAGAAATGACTTAAGACGATATTTAGTGGATTCATCACCTGTATTTCAAAATTTTTTTACGACCTTTTATATTCACCCAAATGTATTGTAAAGACGTGTTTTAGATGTAAAATAATGTGAACTTAACGATAAAAATATAAAAAGTATGATTAGTTCAATACAAATGACTTTAAACGATATTTAGCGGAATTATCACCATTTTTTACCAAATTTTTTTTCTATTTTTTGTATTCACCCAAATGTATTGTAAACACGTGTTTTAGATGTAAAATAATGTGAACTTAACGTTAAAAATATAAAAAGTATGATTAGTTTAATAGAAATGACTTAAGACGATATTTAGCGGATTCATCACCTGTATTTCAAAATTTTTTTACGACCTTTTATATTCACCCAAATGTATTGTAAAGACGTGTTTTAGATGTAAAATAATGTGAACTTAACGTTAAAAATATAAAAAGTATGATTAGTTCAATACAAATGACTTTAAACGATATTTAGCGGAATTATCAGCATTTTTTACCCAATTTTTTCCCAAATTTTTTTTCTATTTTTTGTATTCACCCAAATGTATTGTAAATACGTGTTTTAGATGTAAAATAATGTGAACTTAACGATAAAAATATAAAAAGTATGATTAGTTCAATACAAATGACTTTATACGATATTTAGCGGAATTATCACCATTTTTTACCAAATTTTTTTTCTATTTTTGTATTCACCCAAATGTATTGTAAACACGTGTTTTAGATGTAAAATAATGTGAACTTAACGTTAAAAATATAAAAAGTATGATTAGTTTAATAGAAATGACTTAAGACGATATTTAGCGGATTCATCACCTGTATTTCAAAATTTTTTTACGACCTTTTATATTCACCCAAATGTATTGTAAAGACGTGTTTTAGATGTAAAATAATGTGAACTTAACGATAAAAATATAAAAAGTATGATTAGTTCAATACAAATGACTTTAAACGATATTTAGCGGAATTATCACCATTTTTTACCAAATTTTTTTTCTATTTTTTGTATTCACCCAAATGTATTGTAAACACGTGTTTTAGATGTAAAATAATGTGAACTTAACGTTAAAAATATAAAAAGTATGATTAGTTTAATAGAAATGACTTAAGACGATATTTAGCGGATTCATCACCTGTATTTCAAAATTTTTTTACGACCTTTTATATTCACCCAAATGTATTGTAAAGACGTGTTTTAGATGTAAAATAATGTGAACTTAACGATAAAAATATAAAAAGTATGATTAGTTCAATACAAATGACTTTAAACGATATTTAGCGGAATTATCACCATTTTTTACCAAATTTTTTTTCTATTTTTTGTATTCACCCAAATGTATTGTAAACACGTGTTTTAGATGTAAAATAATGTGAACTTAACGTTAAAAATATAAAAAGTATGATTAGTTTAATAGAAATGACTTAAGACGATATTTAGCGGATTCATCACCTGTATTTCAAAATTTTTTTACGACCTTTTATATTCACCCAAATGTATTGTAAAGACGTGTTTTAGATGTAAAATAATGTGAACTTAACGATAAAAATATAAAAAGTATGATTAGTTCAATACAAATGACTTTAAACGATATTTAGCGGAATTATCACCATTTTTTACCAAATTTTTTTTCTATTTTTTGTATTCACCCAAATGTATTGTAAACACGTGTTTTAGATGTAAAATAATGTGAACATAACGTTAAAAATATAAAAAGTATGATTAGTTTAATAGAAATGACTTAAGACGATATTTAGCGGATTCATCACCTGTATTTCAAAATTTTTTTACGACCTTTTATATTCACCCAAATGTATTGTAAAGACGTGTTTTAGATGTAAAATAATGTGAACTTAACGTTAAAAATATAAAAAGTATGATTAGTTCAATACAAATGACTTTAAACGATATTTAGCGGAATTATCAGCATTTTTTACCCAATTTTTTCCCAAATTTTTTTTCTATTTTTTGTATTCACCCAAATGTATTGTAAATACGTGTTTTAGATGTAAAATAATGTGAACTTAACGATAAAAATATAAAAAGTATGATTAGTTCAATACAAATGACTTTAAACGATATTTAGCGGAATTATCACCATTTTTTACCAAATTTTTTCCCAAATTTTTTTTCTATTTTTTGTATTCACCCAAATGTATTGTAAATACGTGTTTTAGATGTAAAATAATGTGAACTTAACGATAAAAATATAAAAAGTATGATTAGTTCAATACAAATGACTTTAAACGATATTTAGCGGAATTATCACCATTTTTTACCCAATTTTTTCTCAAATTTTTTTTCTATTTTTTGTATTCACCCAAATGTATTGTAAACACGTGTTTTAGATGTAAAATAATGTGAACTTAACGTTAAAAATATAAAAAGTATGATTAGTTTAATAGAAATGACTTAAGACGATATTTAGCGGATTCATCACCTGTATTTCAAAATTTTTTTACGACCTTTTATATTCACCCAAATGTATTGTAAAGACGTGTTTTAGATGTAAAATAATGTGAACTTAACGATAAAAATATAAAAAGTATGATTAGTTCAATACAAATGACTTTAAACGATATTTAGCGGAATTATCACCATTTTTTACCAAATTTTTTCCCAAATTTTTTTTCTATTTTTTGTATTCACCCAAATGTATTGTAAACACGTGTTTTAGATGTAAAATAATGTGAACTTAACGTTAAAAATATAAAAAGTATGATTAGTTTAATAGAAATGACTTAAGACGATATTTAGCGGATTCATCACCTGTATTTCAAAATTTTTTTACGACCTTTTATATTCACCCAAATGTATTGTAAAGACGTGTTTTAGATGTAAAATAATGTGAACTTAACGATAAAAATATAAAAAGTATGATTAGTTCAATACAAATGACTTTAAACGATATTTAGCGGAATTATCACCATTTTTTACCAAATTTTTTTTCTATTTTTTGTATTCACCCAAATGTATTGTAAACACGTGTTTTAGATGTAAAATAATGTGAACTTAACGTTAAAAATATAAAAAGTATGATTAGTTTAATAGAAATGACTTAAGACGATATTTAGCGGATTCATCACCTGTATTTCAAAATTTTTTTACGACCTTTTATATTCACCCAAATGTATTGTAAAGACGTGTTTTAGATGTAAAATAATGTGAACTTAACGATAAAAATATAAAAAGTATGATTAGTTCAATACAAATGACTTTAAACGATATTTAGCGGAATTATCACCATTTTTTACCAAATTTTTTTTCTATTTTTTGTATTCACCCAAATGTATTGTAAACACGTGTTTTAGATGTAAAATAATGTGAACTTAACGTTAAAAATATAAAAAGTATGATTAGTTTAATAGAAATGACTTAAGACGATATTTAGCGGATTCATCACCTGTATTTCAAAATTTTTTTACGACCTTTTATATTCACCCAAATGTATTGTAAAGACGTGTTTTAGATGTAAAATTATGTGAACTTAACGATAAAAATATAAAAAGTATGATTAGTTCAATACAAATGACTTTAAACGATATTTAGCGGAATTATCACCATTTTTTACCAAATTTTTTCCCAAATTTTTTTTCTATTTTTTGTATTCACCCAAATGTATTGTAAATACGTGTTTTAGATGTAAAATAATGTGAACTTAACGATCAAAATATAAAAAGTATGATTAGTTCAATACAAATGACTTTAAACGATATTTAGCGGAATTATCACCATTTTTTACCAAATTTTTTTTCTATTTTTTGTATTCACCCAAATGTATTGTAAACACGTGTTTTAGATGTAAAATAATGTGAACTTAACGTTAAAAATATAAAAAGTATGATTAGTTTAATAGAAATGACTTAAGACGATATTTAGCGGATTCATCACCTGTATTTCAAAATTTTTTTACGACCTTTTATATTCACCCAAATGTATTGTAAAGACGTGTTTTAGATGTAAAATAATGTGAACTTAACGTTAAAAATATAAAAAGTATGATTAGTTCAATACAAATGACTTTAAACGATATTTAGCGGAATTATCAGCATTTTTTACCCAATTTTTTCCCAAATTTTTTTTCTATTTTTTGTATTCACCCAAATGTATTGTAAATACGTGTTTTAGATGTAAAATAATGTGAACTTAACGATAAAAATATAAAAAGTATGATTAGTTCAATACAAATGACTTTAAACGATATTTAGCGGAATTATCACCATTTTTTACCAAATTTTTTCCCAAATTTTTTTTCTATTTTTTGTATTCACCCAAATGTATTGTAAATACGTGTTTTAGATGTAAAATAATGTGAACTTAACGATAAAAATATAAAAAGTATGATTAGTTCAATACAAATGACTTTAAACGATATTTAGCGGAATTATCACCATTTTTTACCCAATTTTTTCTCAAATTTTTTTTCTATTTTTTGTATTCACCCAAATGTATTGTAAACACGTGTTTTAGATGTAAAATAATGTGAACTTAACGTTAAAAATATAAAAAGTATGATTAGTTTAATAGAAATGACTTAAGACGATATTTAGCGGATTCATCACCTGTATTTCAAAATTTTTTTTCTATTTTTTGTATTCACCCAAATGTATTGTAAATACGTGTTTTAGATGTAAAATAATGTGAACTTAACGATAAAAATATAAAAAGTATGATTAGTTCAATACAAATGACTTTAAACGATATTTAGCGCAATTATCACCATTTTTTACCAAATTTTTTCCCAAATTTTTTTTCTATTTTTTGTATTCACCCAAATGTATTGTAAATACGTGTTTTAGATGTAAAATAATGTGAACTTAACGATAAAAATATAAAAAGTATGATTAGTTCAATACAAATGACTTTAAACGATATTTAGCGGATTTATCACCATTTTTTACCAAATTTTTTTTCTATTTTTTGTATTCACCCAAATGTATTGTAAACACGTGTTTTAGATGTAAAATAATGTGAACTTAACGTTAAAAATATAAAAAGTATGATTAGTTTAATAGAAATGACTTAAGACGATATTTAGCGGATTCATCACCTGTATTTCAAAATTTTTTTACGACCTTTTATATTCACCCAAATGTATTGTAAAGACGTGTTTTAGATGTAAAATAATGTGAACTTAACGATAAAAATTTAAAAAGTATGATTAGTTCAATACAAATGACTTTAAACGATATTTAGCGGAATTATCACCATTTTTTACCAAATTTTTTCCCAAATTTTTTTTCTATTTTTTGTATTCACCCAAATGTATTGTATATACGTGTTTTAGATGTAAAATAATGTGAACTTAACGATAAAAATATAAAAAGTATGATTAGTTCAATACAAATGACTTTAAACGATATTTAGCGGAATTATCACCATTTTTTACCAAATTTTTTCCCAAATTTTTTTTCTATTTTTTGTATTCACCCAAATGTATTGTAAATACGTGTTTTAGATGTAAAATAATGTGAACTTAACGATAAAAATATAAAAAGTACGATTAGTTCAATACAAATGACTGTAAACGATATTTAGCGGAATTATCACCATTTTTTACCCAATTTTTTCCCAAATTTTTTTTCTATTTTTTGTATTCACCCAAATGTATTATAAACACGTGTTTTAGATGTAAAATAATGTGAACTTAACGTTAAAAATATAAAAAGTATGATTAGTTTAATAGAAATGACTTAAGACGATATTTAGCGGATTCATCACCTGTATTTCAAAATTTTTTTACGACCTTTTATATTCACCCAAATGTATTGTAAAGACGTGTTTTAGATGTAAAATAATGTGAACTTAACGATAAAAATATAAAAAGTATGATTAGTTCAATACAAATGACTTTATACGATATTTAGCGGAATTATCACCATTTTTTACCAAATTTTTTTTCTATTTTTTGTATTCACCCAAATGTATTGTAAACACGTGTTTTAGATGTAAAATAATGTGAACTTAACGTTAAAAATATAAAAAGTATGATTAGTTTAATAGAAATGACTTAAGACGATATTTAGCGGATTCATCACCTGTATTTCAAAATTTTTTTACGACCTTTTATATTCACCCAAATGTATTGTAAAGACGTGTTTTAGATGTAAAATAATGTGAACTTAACGATAAAAATATAAAAAGTATGATTAGTTCAATACAAATGACTTTAAACGATATTTAGCGGAATTATCACCATTTTTTACCAAATTTTTTTTCTATTTTTTGTATTCACCCAAATGTATTGTAAACACGTGTTTTAGATGTAAAATAATGTGAACATAACGTTAAAAATATAAAAAGTATGATTAGTTTAATAGAAATGACTTAAGACGATATTTAGCGGATTCATCACCTGTATTTCAAAATTTTTTTACGACCTTTTATATTCACCCAAATGTATTGTAAAGACGTGTTTTAGATGTAAAATAATGTGAACTTAACGATAAAAATATAAAAAGTATGATTAGTTCAATACAAATGACTTTAAACGATATTTAGCGGAATTATCACCATTTTTTACCAAATTTTTTCCCAAATTTTTTTTCTATTTTTTGTATTCACCCAAATGTATTGTAAATACGTGTTTTAGATGTAAAATAATGTGAACTTAACGATCAAAATATAAAAAGTATGATTAGTTCAATACAAATGACTTTAAACGATATTTAGCGGAATTATCACCATTTTTTACCAAATTTTTTTTCTATTTTTTGTATTCACCCAAATGTATTGTAAACACGTGTTTTAGATGTAAAATAATGTGAACTTAACGTTAAAAATATAAAAAGTATGATTAGTTTAATAGAAATGACTTAAGACGATATTTAGCGGATTCATCACCTGTATTTCAAAATTTTTTTACGACCTTTTATATTCACCCAAATGTATTGTAAAGACGTGTTTTAGATGTAAAATAATGTGAACTTAACGTTAAAAATATAAAAAGTATGATTAGTTCAATACAAATGACTTTAAACGATATTTAGCGGAATTATCAGCATTTTTTACCCAATTTTTTCCCAAATTTTTTTTCTATTTTTTGTATTCACCCAAATGTATTGTAAATACGTGTTTTAGATGTAAAATAATGTGAACTTAACGATAAAAATATAAAAAGTATGATTAGTTCAATACAAATGACTTTAAACGATATTTAGCGGAATTATCACCATTTTTTACCAATTTTTTTTTCTATTTTTTGTATTCACCCAAATGTATTGTAAACACGTGTTTTAGATGTAAAATAATGTGAACTTAACGTTAAAAATATAAAAAGTATGATTAGTTTAATAGAAATGACTTAAGACGATATTTAGCGGATTCATCACCTGTATTTCAAAATTTTTTTACGACCTTTTATATTCACCCAAATGTATTGTAAAGACGTGTTTTAGATGTAAAATAATGTGAACTTAACGATAAAAATATAAAAAGTATGATTAGTTCAATACAAATGACTTTAAACGATATTTAGCGGAATTATCACCATTTTTTACCAAATTTTTTTTCTATTTTTTGTATTCACCCAAATGTATTGTAAACACGTGTTTTAGATGTAAAATAATGTGAACATAACGTTAAAAATATAAAAAGTATGATTAGTTTAATAGAAATGACTTAAGACGATATTTAGCGGATTCATCACCTGTATTTCAAAATTTTTTTACGACCTTTTATATTCACCCAAATGTATTGTAAAGACGTGTTTTAGATGTAAAATAATGTGAACTTAACGATAAAAATATAAAAAGTATGATTAGTTCAATACAAATGACTTTAAACGATATTTAGCGGAATTATCACCATTTTTTACCAAATTTTTTCCCAAATTTTTTTTCTATTTTTTGTATTCACCCAAATGTATTGTAAATACGTGTTTTAGATGTAAAATAATGTGAACTTAACGATAAAAATATAAAAAGTATGATTAGTTCAATACAAATGACTTTAAACGATATTTAGCGGAATTATCACCATTTTTTACCCAATTTTTTCTCAAATTTTTTTTCTATTTTTTGTATTCACCCAAATGTATTGTAAACACGTGTTTTAGATGTAAAATAATGTGAACTTAACGTTAAAAATATAAAAAGTATGATTAGTTTAATAGAAATGACTTAAGACGATATTTAGCGGATTCATCACCTGTATTTCAAAATTTTTTTACGACCTTTTATATTCACCCAAATGTATTGTAAAGACGTGTTTTAGATGTAAAATAATGTGAACTTAACGATAAAAATATAAAAAGTATGATTAGTTCAATACAAATGACTTTAAACGATATTTAGCGGAATTATCACCATTTTTTACCAAATTTTTTCCCAAATTTTTTTTCTATTTTTTGTATTCACCCAAATGTATTGTAAACACGTGTTTTAGATGTAAAATAATGTGAACTTAACGTTAAAAATATAAAAAGTATGATTAGTTTAATAGAAATGACTTAAGACGATATTTAGCGGATTCATCACCTGTATTTCAAAATTTTTTTACGACCTTTTATATTCACCCAAATGTATTGTAAAGACGTGTTTTAGATGTAAAATAATGTGAACTTAACGATAAAAATATAAAAAGTATGATTAGTTCAATACAAATGACTTTAAACGATATTTAGCGGAATTATCACCATTTTTTACCAAATTTTTTTTCTATTTTTTGTATTCACCCAAATGTATTGTAAACACGTGTTTTAGATGTAAAATAATGTGAACTTAACGTTAAAAATATAAAAAGTATGATTAGTTTAATAGAAATGACTTAAGACGATATTTAGCGGATTCATCACCTGTATTTCAAAATTTTTTTACGACCTTTTATATTCACCCAAATGTATTGTAAAGACGTGTTTTAGATGTAAAATAATGTGAACTTAACGATAAAAATATAAAAAGTATGATTAGTTCAATACAAATGACTTTAAACGATATTTAGCGGAATTATCACCATTTTTTACCAAATTTTTTTTCTATTTTTTGTATTCACCCAAATGTATTGTAAACACGTGTTTTAGATGTAAAATAATGTGAACTTAACGTTAAAAATATAAAAAGTATGATTAGTTTAATAGAAATGACTTAAGACGATATTTAGCGGATTCATCACCTGTATTTCAAAATTTTTTTACGACCTTTTATATTCACCCAAATGTATTGTAAAGACGTGTTTTAGATGTAAAATTATGTGAACTTAACGATAAAAATATAAAAAGTATGATTAGTTCAATACAAATGACTTTAAACGATATTTAGCGGAATTATCACCATTTTTTACCAAATTTTTTCCCAAATTTTTTTTCTATTTTTTGTATTCACCCAAATGTATTGTAAATACGTGTTTTAGATGTAAAATAATGTGAACTTAACGATCAAAATATAAAAAGTATGATTAGTTCAATACAAATGACTTTAAACGATATTTAGCGGAATTATCACCATTTTTTACCAAATTTTTTTTCTATTTTTTGTATTCACCCAAATGTATTGTAAACACGTGTTTTAGATGTAAAATAATGTGAACTTAACGTTAAAAATATAAAAAGTATGATTAGTTTAATAGAAATGACTTAAGACGATATTTAGCGGATTCATCACCTGTATTTCAAAATTTTTTTACGACCTTTTATATTCACCCAAATGTATTGTAAAGACGTGTTTTAGATGTAAAATAATGTGAACTTAACGTTAAAAATATAAAAAGTATGATTAGTTCAATACAAATGACTTTAAACGATATTTAGCGGAATTATCAGCATTTTTTACCCAATTTTTTCCCAAATTTTTTTTCTATTTTTTGTATTCACCCAAATGTATTGTAAATACGTGTTTTAGATGTAAAATAATGTGAACTTAACGATAAAAATATAAAAAGTATGATTAGTTCAATACAAATGACTTTAAACGATATTTAGCGGAATTATCACCATTTTTTACCAAATTTTTTCCCAAATTTTTTTTCTATTTTTTGTATTCACCCAAATGTATTGTAAATACGTGTTTTAGATGTAAAATAATGTGAACTTAACGATAAAAATATAAAAAGTATGATTAGTTCAATACAAATGACTTTAAACGATATTTAGCGGAATTATCACCATTTTTTACCCAATTTTTTCTCAAATTTTTTTTCTATTTTTTGTATTCACCCAAATGTATTGTAAACACGTGTTTTAGATGTAAAATAATGTGAACTTAACGTTAAAAATATAAAAAGTATGATTAGTTTAATAGAAATGACTTAAGACGATATTTAGCGGATTCATCACCTGTATTTCAAAATTTTTTTTCTATTTTTTGTATTCACCCAAATGTATTGTAAATACGTGTTTTAGATGTAAAATAATGTGAACTTAACGATAAAAATATAAAAAGTATGATTAGTTCAATACAAATGACTTTAAACGATATTTAGCGCAATTATCACCATTTTTTACCAAATTTTTTCCCAAATTTTTTTTCTATTTTTTGTATTCACCCAAATGTATTGTAAATACGTGTTTTAGATGTAAAATAATGTGAACTTAACGATAAAAATATAAAAAGTATGATTAGTTCAATACAAATGACTTTAAACGATATTTAGCGGATTTATCACCATTTTTTACCAAATTTTTTTTCTATTTTTTGTATTCACCCAAATGTATTGTAAACACGTGTTTTAGATGTAAAATAATGTGAACTTAACGTTAAAAATATAAAAAGTATGATTAGTTTAATAGAAATGACTTAAGACGATATTTAGCGGATTCATCACCTGTATTTCAAAATTTTTTTACGACCTTTTATATTCACCCAAATGTATTGTAAAGACGTGTTTTAGATGTAAAATAATGTGAACTTAACGATAAAAATTTAAAAAGTATGATTAGTTCAATACAAATGACTTTAAACGATATTTAGCGGAATTATCACCATTTTTTACCAAATTTTTTTTCTATTTTTTGTATTCACCCAAATGTATTGTAAACACGTGTTTTAGATGTAAAATAATGTGAACATAACGTTAAAAATATAAAAAGTATGATTAGTTTAATAGAAATGACTTAAGACGATATTTAGCGGATTCATGACCTGTATTTCAAAATTTTTTTACGACCTTTTATATTCACCCAAATGTATTGTAAAGACGTGTTTTAGATGTAAAATAATGTGAACTTAACGATAAAAATATAAAAAGTATGATTAGTTCAATACAAATGACTTTAAACGATATTTAGCGGAATTATCACCATTTTTTACCAAATTTTTTCCCAAATTTTTTTTCTATTTTTTGTATTCACCCAAATGTATTGTAAATACGTGTTTTAGATGTAAAATAATGTGAACTTAACGATCAAAATATAAAAAGTATGATTAGTTCAATACAAATGACTTTAAACGATATTTAGCGGAATTATCACCATTTTTTACCAAATTTTTTTTCTATTTTTTGTATTCACCCAAATGTATTGTAAACACGTGTTTTAGATGTAAAATAATGTGAACTTAACGTTAAAAATATAAAAAGTATGATTAGTTTAATAGAAATGACTTAAGACGATATTTAGCGGATTCATCACCTGTATTTCAAAATTTTTTTACGACCTTTTATATTCACCCAAATGTATTGTAAAGACGTGTTTTAGATGTAAAATAATGTGAACTTAACGTTAAAAATATAAAAAGTATGATTAGTTCAATACAAATGACTTTAAACGATATTTAGCGGAATTATCAGCATTTTTTACCCAATTTTTTCCCAAATTTTTTTTCTATTTTTTGTATTCACCCAAATGTATTGTAAATACGTGTTTTAGATGTAAAATAATGTGAACTTAACGATAAAAATATAAAAAGTATGATTAGTTCAATACAAATGACTTTAAACGATATTTAGCGGAATTATCACCATTTTTTACCAAATTTTTTTTCTATTTTTTGTATTCACCCAAATGTATTGTAAACACGTGTTTTAGATGTAAAATAATGTGAACTTAACGTTAAAAATATAAAAAGTATGATTAGTTTAATAGAAATGACTTAAGACGATATTTAGCGGATTCATCACCTGTATTTCAAAATTTTTTTACGACCTTTTATATTCACCCAAATGTATTGTAAAGACGTGTTTTAGATGTAAAATAATGTGAACTTAACGATAAAAATATAAAAAGTATGATTAGTTCAATACAAATGACTTTAAACGATATTTAGCGGAATTATCACCATTTTTTACCAAATTTTTTTTCTATTTTTTGTATTCACCCAAATGTATTGTAAACACGTGTTTTAGATGTAAAATAATGTGAACTTAACGTTAAAAATATAAAAAGTATGATTAGTTTAATAGAAATGACTTAAGACGATATTTAGCGGATTCATCACCTGTATTTCAAAATTTTTTTACGACCTTTTATATTCACCCAAATGTATTGTAAAGACGTGTTTTAGATGTAAAATAATGTGAACTTAACGATAAAAATATAAAAAGTATGATTAGTTCAATACAAATGACTTTAAACGATATTTAGCGGAATTATCACCATTTTTTACCAAATTTTTTTTCTATTTTTTGTATTCACCCAAATGTATTGTAAACACGTGTTTTAGATGTAAAATAATGTGAACATAACGTTAAAAATATAAAAAGTATGATTAGTTTAATAGAAATGACTTAAGACGATATTTAGCGGATTCATGACCTGTATTTCAAAATTTTTTTACGACCTTTTATATTCACCCAAATGTATTGTAAAGACGTGTTTTAGATGTAAAATAATGTGAACTTAACGATAAAAATATAAAAAGTATGATTAGTTCAATACAAATGACTTTAAACGATATTTAGCGGAATTATCACCATTTTTTACCAAATTTTTTCCCAAATTTTTTTTCTATTTTTTGTATTCACCCAAATGTATTGTAAATACGTGTTTTAGATGTAAAATAATGTGAACTTAACGATCAAAATATAAAAAGTATGATTAGTTCAATACAAATGACTTTAAACGATATTTAGCGGAATTATCACCATTTTTTACCAAATTTTTTTTCTATTTTTTGTATTCACCCAAATGTATTGTAAACACGTGTTTTAGATGTAAAATAATGTGAACTTAACGTTAAAAATATAAAAAGTATGATTAGTTTAATAGAAATGACTTAAGACGATATTTAGCGGATTCATCACCTGTATTTCAAAATTTTTTTACGACCTTTTATATTCACCCAAATGTATTGTAAAGACGTGTTTTAGATGTAAAATAATGTGAACTTAACGTTAAAAATATAAAAAGTATGATTAGTTCAATACAAATGACTTTAAACGATATTTAGCGGAATTATCAGCATTTTTTACCCAATTTTTTCCCAAATTTTTTTTCTATTTTTTGTATTCACCCAAATGTATTGTAAATACGTGTTTTAGATGTAAAATAATGTGAACTTAACGATAAAAATATAAAAAGTATGATTAGTTCAATACAAATGACTTTAAACGATATTTAGCGGAATTATCACCATTTTTTACCAAATTTTTTTTCTATTTTTTGTATTCACCCAAATGTATTGTAAACACGTGTTTTAGATGTAAAATAATGTGAACTTAACGTTAAAAATATAAAAAGTATGATTAGTTTAATAGAAATGACTTAAGACGATATTTAGCGGATTCATCACCTGTATTTCAAAATTTTTTTACGACCTTTTATATTCACCCAAATGTATTGTAAAGACGTGTTTTAGATGTAAAATAATGTGAACTTAACGATAAAAATATAAAAAGTATGATTAGTTCAATACAAATGACTTTAAACGATATTTAGCGGAATTATCACCATTTTTTACCAAATTTTTTTTCTATTTTTTGTATTCACCCAAATGTATTGTAAACACGTGTTTTAGATGTAAAATAATGTGAACATAACGTTAAAAATATAAAAAGTATGATTAGTTTAATAGAAATGACTTAAGACGATATTTAGCGGATTCATCACCTGTATTTCAAAATTTTTTTACGACCTTTTATATTCACCCAAATGTATTGTAAAGACGTGTTTTAGATGTAAAATAATGTGAACTTAACGATAAAAATATAAAAAGTATGATTAGTTCAATACAAATGACTTTAAACGATATTTAGCGGAATTATCACCATTTTTTACCAAATTTTTTCCCAAATTTTTTTTCTATTTTTTGTATTCACCCAAATGTATTGTAAATACGTGTTTTAGATGTAAAATAATGTGAACTTAACGATCAAAATATAAAAAGTATGATTAGTTCAATACAAATGACTTTAAACGATATTTAGCGGAATTATCACCATTTTTTACCAAATTTTTTTTCTATTTTTTGTATTCACCCAAATGTATTGTAAACACGTGTTTTAGATGTAAAATAATGTGAACTTAACGTTAAAAATATAAAAAGTATGATTAGTTTAATAGAAATGACTTAAGACGATATTTAGCGGATTCATCACCTGTATTTCAAAATTTTTTTACGACCTTTTATATTCACCCAAATGTATTGTAAAGACGTGTTTTAGATGTAAAATAATGTGAACTTAACGTTAAAAATATAAAAAGTATGATTAGTTCAATACAAATGACTTTAAACGATATTTAGCGGAATTATCACCATTTTTTACCCAATTTTTTCCCAAATTTTTTTTCTATTTTTTGTATTCACCCAAATGTATTGTAAATACGTGTTTTAGATGTAAAATAATGTGAACTTAACGATAAAAATATAAAAAGTATGATTAGTTCAATACAAATGACTTTAAACGATATTTAGCGGAATTATCACCATTTTTTACCAAATTTTTTTTCTATTTTTTGTATTCACCCAAATGTATTGTAAACACGTGTTTTAGATGTAAAATAATGTGAACTTAACGTTAAAAATATAAAAAGTATGATTAGTTTAATAGAAATGACTTAAGACGATATTTAGCGGATTCATCACCTGTATTTCAAAATTTTTTTACGACCTTTTATATTCACCCAAATGTATTTTAAAGACGTGTTTTAGATGTAAAATAATGTGAACTTAACGATAAAAATATAAAAAGTATGATTAGTTCAATACAAATGACTTTAAACGATATTTAGCGGAATTATCACCATTTTTTACCAAATTTTTTTTCTATTTTTTGTATTCACCCAAATGTATTGTAAACACGTGTTTTAGATGTAAAATAATGTGAACTTAACGTTAAAAATATAAAAAGTATGATTAGTTTAATAGAAATGACTTAAGACGATATTTAGCGGATTCATCACCTGTATTTCAAAATTTTTTTACGACCTTTTATATTCACCCAAATGTATTGTAAAGACGTGTTTTAGATGTAAAATAATGTGAACTTAACGATAAAAATATAAAAAGTATGATTAGTTCAATACAAATGACTTTAAACGATATTTAGCGGAATTATCACCATTTTTTACCAAATTTTTTTTCTATTTTTTGTATTCACCCAAATGTATTGTAAACACGTGTTTTAGATGTAAAATAATGTGAACATAACGTTAAAAATATAAAAAGTATGATTAGTTTAATAGAAATGACTTAAGACGATATTTAGCGGATTCATCACCTGTATTTCAAAATTTTTTTACGACCTTTTATATTCACCCAAATGTATTGTAAAGACGTGTTTTAGATGTAAAATAATGTGAACTTAACGATAAAAATATAAAAAGTATGATTAGTTCAATACAAATGACTTTAAACGATATTTAGCGGAATTATCACCATTTTTTACCAAATTTTTTCCCAATTTTTTTTTCTATTTTTTGTATTCACCCAAATGTATTGTAAATACGTGTTTTAGATGTAAAATAATGTGAACATAACGATAAAAATATAAAAAGTATGATTAGTTCAATACAAATGACTTTAAACGATATTTAGCGGAATTATCACCATTTTTTACCAAATTTTTTCCCAAATTTTTTTTCTATTTTTTGTATTCACCCAAATGTATTGTAAATACGTGTTTTAGATGTAAAATAATGTGAACTTAACGATCAAAATATAAAAAGTATGATTAGTTCAATACAAATGACTTTAAACGATATTTAGCGGAATTATCACCATTTTTTTTCTATTTTTTGTATTCACCCAAATGTATTGTAAACACGTGTTTTAGATGTAAAATAATGTGAACTTAACGTTAAAAATATAAAAAGTATGATTAGTTTAATAGAAATGACTTAAGACGATATTTAGCGGATTCATCACCTGTATTTCAAAATTTTTTTACGACCTTTTATATTCACCCAAATGTATTGTAAAGACGTGTTTTAGATGTAAAATAATGTGAACTTAACGTTAAAAATATAAAAAGTATGATTAGTTCAATACAAATGACTTTAAACGATATTTAGCGGAATTATCAGCATTTTTTACCCAATTTTTTCCCAAATTTTTTTTCTATTTTTTGTATTCACCCAAATGTATTGTAAATACGTGTTTTAGATGTAAAATAATGTGAACTTAACGATAAAAATATAAAAAGTATGATTAGTTCAATACAAATGACTTTAAACGATATTTAGCGGAATTATCACCATTTTTTACCAAATTTTTTCCCAAATTTTTTTTCTATTTTTTGTATTCACCCAAATGTATTGTAAATACGTGTTTTAGATGTAAAATAATGTGAACTTAACGATAAAAATATAAAAAGTATGATTAGTTCAATACAAATGACTTTAAACGATATTTAGCGGAATTATCACCATTTTTTACCAAATTTTTTTTCTATTTTTTGTATTCACCCAAATGTATTGTAAACACGTGTTTTAGATGTAAAATAATGTGAACTTAACGTTAAAAATATAAAAAGTATGATTAGTTTAATAGAAATGACTTAAGACGATATTTAGCGGATTCATCACCTGTATTTCAAAATTTTTTTACGACCTTTTATATTCACCCAAATGTATTGTAAAGACGTGTTTTAGATGTTAAATAATGTGAACTTAACGATAAAAATATAAAAAGTATGATTAGTTCAATACAAATGACTTTAAACGATATTTAGCGGAATTATCACCATTTTTTACCAAATTTTTTCCCAAATTTTTTTTCTATTTTTTGTATTCACCCAAATGTATTGTAAATACGTGTTTTAGATGTAAAATAATGTGAACTTAACGATCAAAATATAAAAAGTATGATTAGTTCAATACAAATGACTTTAAACGATATTTAGCGGAATTATCACCATTTTTTACCAAATTTTTTTTCTATTTTTTGTATTCACCCAAATGTATTGTAAACACGTGTTTTAGATGTAAAATAATGTGAACTTAACGTTAAAAATATAAAAAGTATGATTAGTTTAATAGAAATGACTTAAGACGATATTTAGCGGATTCATCACCTGTATTTCAAAATTTTTTTACGACCTTTTATATTCACCCAAATGTATTGTAAAGACGTGTTTTAGATGTAAAATAATGTGAACTTAACGATAAAAATATAAAAAGTATGATTAGTTCAATACAAATGACTTTAAACGATATTTAGCGGAATTATCACCATTTTTTACCAAATTTTTTTTCTATTTTTTCTATTCACCCAAATGTATTGTAAACACGTGTTTTAGATGTAAAATAATGTGAACTTAACGTTAAAAATATAAAAAGTATGATTAGTTTAATAGAAATGACTTAAGACGATATTTAGCGGATTCATCACCTGTATTTCAAAATTTTTTTACGACCTTTTATATTCACCCAAATGTATTGTAAAGACGTGTTTTAGATGTAAAATAATGTGAACTTAACGATAAAAATATAAAAAGTATGATTAGTTCAATACAAATGACTTTAAACGATATTTAGCGGAATTATCACCATTTTTTACCAAATTTTTTTTCTATTTTTTGTATTCACCCAAATGTATTGTAAACACGTGTTTTAGATGTAAAATAATGTGAACATAACGTTAAAAATATAAAAAGTATGATTAGTTTAATAGAAATGACTTAAGACGATATTTAGCGGATTCATCACCTGTATTTCAAAATTTTTTTACGACCTTTTATATTCACCCAAATGTATTGTAAAGACGTGTTTTAGATGTAAAATAATGTGAACTTAACGATAAAAATATAAAAAGTATGATTAGTTCAATACAAATGACTTTAAACGATATTTAGCGGAATTATCACCATTTTTTACCAAATTTTTTCCCAAATTTTTTTTCTATTTTTTGTATTCACCCAAATGTATTGTAAATACGTGTTTTAGATGTAAAATAATGTGAACTTAACGATAAAAATATAAAAAGTATGATTAGTTCAATACAAATGACTTTAAACGATATTTAGCGGAATTATCACCATTTTTTACCAAATTTTTTTTCTATTTTTTGTATTCACCCAAATGTATTGTAAATACGTGTTTTAGATGTAAAATAATGTGAACTTAACGATAAAAATATAAAAAGTATGATTAGTTCAATACAAATGACTTTAAACGATATTTAGCGGAATTATCACCATTTTTTACCCAATTTTTTCCCAAATTGTTTTTCTATTTTTTGTATTCACCCAAATGTATTGTAAACACGTGTTTTAGATGTAAAATAATGTGAACTTAACGTTAAAAATATAAAAAGTATGATTAGTTTAATAGAAATGACTTAAGACGATATTTAGCGGATTCATCACCTGTATTTCAAAATTTTTTTACGACCTTTTATATTCACCCAAATGTAATGTAAAGACGTGTTTTAGATGTAAAATAATGTGAACTTAACGATAAAAATATAAAAAGTATGATTAGTTCAATACAAATGACTTTAAACGATATTTAGCGGAATTATCACCATTTTTTACCAAATTTTTTCCCAATTTTTTTTTCTATTTTTTGTATTCACCCAAATGTATTGTAAATACGTGTTTTAGATGTAAAATAATGTGAACATAACGATAAAAATATAAAAAGTATGATTAGTTCAATACAAATGACTTTAAACGATATTTAGCGGAATTATCACCATTTTTTACCCAATTTTTTCCCAAATTTTTTTTCTATTTTTTGTATTCACCCAAATGTATTGTAAACACGTGTTTTAGATGTAAAATAATGTGAACTTAACGTTAAAAATATAAAAAGTATGATTAGTTTAATAGAAATGACTTAAGACGATATTTAGCGGATTCATCACCTGTATTTCAAAATTTTTTTACGACCTTTTATATTCACCCAAAGGTATTGTAAAGACGTGTTTTAGATGTAAAATAATGTGAACTTAACGATAAAAATATAAAAAGTATGATTAGTTCAATACAAATGACTTTAAACGATATTTAGCGGAATTATCACCATTTTTTACCAAATTTTTTCCCAAATTTTTTTTCTATTTTTTGTATTCATCCAAATGTATTGTAAATACGTGTTTTAGATGTAAAATAATGTGAACTTAACGATCAAAATATAAAAAGTATGATTAGTTCAATACAAATGACTTTAAACGATATTTAGCGGAATTATCACCATTTTTTACCAAATTTTTTTTCTATTTTTTGTATTCACCCAAATGTATTGTAAACACGTGTTTTAGATGTAAAATAATGTGAACTTAACGTTAAAAATATAAAAAGTATGATTAGTTTAATAGAAATGACTTAAGACGATATTTAGCGGATTCATCACCTGTATTTCAAAATTTTTTTACGACCTTTTATATTCACCCAAATGTATTGTAAAGACGTGTTTTAGATGTAAAATAATGTGAACTTAACGATAAAAATATAAAAAGTATGATTAGTTCAATACAAATGACTTTAAACGATATTTAGCGGAATTATCACCATTTTTTACCAAATTTTTTCCCAACTTTTTTTTCTATTTTTTGTATTCACCCAAATGTATTGTAAATACGTGTTTTAGATGTAAAATAATGTGAACTTAACGATCAAAATATAAAAAGTATGATTAGTTCAATACAAATGACTTTAAACGATATTTAGCGGAATTATCACCATTTTTTACCAAATTTTTTTTCTATTTTTTGTATTCACCCAAATGTATTGTAAACACGTGTTTTAGATGTAAAATAATGTGAACTTAACGTTAAAAATATAAAAAGTATGATTAGTTTAATAGAAATGACTTAAGACGATATTTAGCGGATTCATCACCTGTATTTCAAAATTTTTTTACGACCTTTTATATTCACCCAAATGTATTGTAAAGACGTGTTTTAGATGTAAAATAATGTGAACTTAACGTTAAAAATATAAAAAGTATGATTAGTTCAATACAAATGACTTTAAACGATATTTAGCGGAATTATCAGCATTTTTTACCCAATTTTTTCCCAAATTTTTTTTCTATTTTTTGTATTCACCCAAATGTATTGTAAATACGTGTTTTAGATGTAAAATAATGTGAACTTAACGATAAAAATATAAAAAGTATGATTAGTTCAATACAAATGACTTTAAACGATATTTAGCGGAATTATCACCATTTTTTACCAAATTTTTTCCCAAATTTTTTTTCTATTTTTTGTATTCACCCAAATGTATTGTAAATACGTGTTTTAGATGTAAAATAATGTGAACTTAACGATAAAAATATAAAAAGTATGATTAGTTCAATATAAATGACTTTAAACGATATTTAGCGGAATTATCACCATTTTTTACCCAATTTTTTCCCAAATTTTTTTTCTATTTTTTGTATTCACCCAAATGTATTGTAAACACGTGTTTTAGATGTAAAATAATGTGAACTTAACGTTAAAAATATAAAAAGTATGATTAGTTTAATAGAAATGACTTAAGACGATATTTAGCGGATTCATCACCTGTATTTCAAAATTTTTTTACGACCTTTTATATTCACCCAAATGTATTGTAAAGACGTGTTTTAGATGTAAAATAATGTGAACTTAACGATAAAAATATAAAAAGTATGATTAGTTCAATACAAATGACTTTAAACGATATTTAGCGGAATTATCACCATTTTTTACCAAATTTTCTCCCAAATTTTTTTTCTATTTTTTGTATTCACCCAAATGTATTGTAAATACGTGTTTTAGATGTAAAATAATGTGAACTTAACGTTAAAAATATAAAAAGTATGATTAGTTTAATAGAAATGACTTAAGACGATATTTAGCGGATTCATCACCTGTATTTCAAAATTTTTTTACGACCTTTTATATTCACCCAAATGTATTGTAAAGACGTGTTTTAGATGTAAAATAATGTGAACTTAACGATAAAAATATAAAAAGTATGATTAGTTCAATACAAATGACTTTAAACGATATTTAGCGGAATTATCACCATTTTTTACCAAATTTTTTTTCTATTTTTTGTATTCACCCAAATGTATTGTAAACACGTGTTTTAGATGTAAAATAATGTGAACTTAACGTTAAAAATATAAAAAGTATGATTAGTTTAATAGAAATGACTTAAGACGATATTTAGCGGATTCATCACCTGTATTTCAAAATTTTTTTACGACCTTTTATATTCACCCAAATGTATTGTAAAGACGTGTTTTAGATGTAAAATAATGTGAACTTAACGATAAAAATATAAAAAGTATGATTAGTTCAATACAAATGACTTTAAACGATATTTAGCGGAATTATCACCATTTTTTACCAAATTTTTTCCCAAATTTTTTTTCTATTTTTTGTATTCACCCAAATGTATTGTAAATACGTGTTTTAGATGTAAAATAATGTGAACTTAACGATCAAAATATAAAAAGTATGATTAGTTCAATACAAATGACTTTAAACGATATTTAGCGGAATTATCACCATTTTTTACCAAATTTTTTTTCTATTTTTTGTATTCACCCAAATGTATTGTAGTCACGTGTTTTAGATGTAAAATAATGTGAACTTAACGTTAAAAATATAAAAAGTATGATTAGTTTAATAGAAATGACTTAAGACGATATTTAGCGGATTCATCACCGGTATTTCAAAATTTTTTTACGACCTTTTATATTCACCCAAATGTATTGTAAAGACGTGTTTTAGATGTAAAATAATGTGAACTTAACGATAAAAATATAAAAAGTATGATTAGTTCAATACAAATGACTTTAAACGATATTTAGCGGAATTATCACCATTTTTTACCAAATTTTTTCCCAAATTTTTTTTCTATTTTTTGTATTCACCCAAATGTATTGTAAATACGTGTTTTAGATGTAAAATAATGTGAACTTAACGATCAAAATATAAAAAGTATGATTAGTTCAATACAAATGACTTTAAACGATATTTAGCGGAATTATCACCATTTTTTACCAAATTTTTTTTCTATTTTTTGTATTCACCCAAATGTATTGTAAACACGTGTTTTAGATGTAAAATAATGTGAAATTAACGTTAAAAATATAAAAAGTATGATTAGTTTAATAGAAATGACTTAAGACGATATTTAGCGGATTCATCACCTGTATTTCAAAATTTTTTTACGACCTTTTATATTCACCCAAATGTATTGTAAATACGTGTTTTAGATGTAAAACAATGTGAACATAACGATAAAAATATAAAAAGTATGATTAGTTCAATACAAATGACTTTAAACGATATTTAGCGGAATTATCACCATTTTTTACCCAATTTTTTCCCAAATTTTTTTTCTATTTTTTGTATTCACCCAAATGTATTGTAAACATGTGTTTTAGATGTAAAATAATATGAACTTAACGTTAAAAATATAAAAAGTATGATTAGTTTAATAGAAATGACTTAAGACGATATTTAGCGGATTCATCACCTGTATTTCAAAATTTTTTTACGACCTTTTATATTCACCCAAATGTATTGTAAAGACGTGTTTTAGATGTAAAATAATGTGAACTTAACGATAAAAATATAAAAAGTATGATTAGTTCAATACAAATGACTTTAAACGATATTTAGCGGAATTATCACCATTTTTTACCAAATTTTTTTTCTATTTTTTGTATTCACCCAAATGTATTGTAAACACGTGTTTTAGATGTAAAATAATGTGAACTTAACGTTAAAAATATAAAAAGTATAATTAGTTTAATAGAAATGACTTAAGACGATATTTAGCGGATTCATCACCTGTATTTCAAAATTTTTTTACGACCTTTTATATTCACCCAAATGTATTGTAAAGACGTGTTTTAGATGTAAAATAATGTGAACTTAACGATAAAAATATAAAAAGTATGATTAGTTCAATACAAATGACTTTAAACGATATTTAGCGGAATTATCAGCATTTTTTACCCAATTTTTTCCCAAATTTTTTTTCTATTTTTTGTATTCACCCAAATGTATTGTAAATACGTGTTTTAGATTTAAAATAATGTGAACTTAACGATAAAAATATAAAAAGTATGATTAGTTCAATACAAATGACTTTAAACGATATTTAGCGGAATTATCACCATTTTTTACCAAATTTTTTCCCAAATTTATTTTCTATTTTTTGTATTCACCCAAATGTATTGTAAATACGTGTTTTAGATGTAAAATAATGTGAACATAACGATAAAAATATAAAAAGTATGATTAGTTCAATACAAATGACTTTAAACGATATTTAGCGGAATTATCACCATTTTTTACCCAATTTTTTCCCAAATTTTTTTTCTATTTTTTGTATTCACCCAAATGTATTGTAAACATGTGTTTTAGATGTAAAATAATGTGAACTTAACGTTAAAAATATAAAAAGTATGATTAGTTTAATAGAAATGACTTAAGACGATATTTAGCGGATTCATCACCTGTATTTCAAAATTTTTTTACGACCTTTTATATTCACCCAAATGTATTGTAAAGACGTGTTTTAGATGTAAAATAATGTGAACTTAACGATAAAAATATAAAAAGTATGATTAGTTCAATACAAATGACTTTAAACGATATTTAGCGGAATTATTACCATTTTTTACCAAATTTTTTTTCTATTTTTTGTATTCACCCAAATGTATTGTAAACACGTGTTTTAGATGTAAAATAATGTGAACTTAACGTTAAAAATATAAAAAGTATGATTAGTTTAATAGAAATGACTTAAGACGATATTTAGCGGATTCATCACCTGTATTTCAAAATTTTTTTACGACCTTTTATATTCACCCAAATGGATTGTAAAGACGTGTTTTAGATGTAAAATAATGTGAACTTAACGATAAAAATATAAAAAGTATGATTAGTTCAATACAAATGACTTTAAACGATATTTAGCGGAATAATCAGCATTTTTTACCCAATTTTTTCCCAAATTTTTTTTCTATTTTTTGTATTCACCCAAATGTATTGTAAATACGTGTTGTAGATGTAAAATAATGTGAAATTAACGATAAAAATATAAAAAGTATGATTAGTTCAATACAAATGACTTTAAACGATATTTAGCGGAATTATCACCATTTTTTACCAAATTTTTTCCCAATTTTTTTTTCTATTTTTTGTATTCACCCAAATGTATTGTAAATACGTGTTTTAGATGTAAAATAATGTGAACATAACGATAAAAATATAAAAAGTATGATTAGTTCAATACAAATGACTTTAAACGATATTTAGCGGAATTATCACCATTTTTTACCCAATTTTTTCCCAAATTTTTTTTCTATTTTTTGTATTCACCCAAATGTATTGTAAACACGTGTTTTAGATGTAAAATAATGTGAACTTAACGTTAAAAATATAAAAAGTATGATTAGTTTAATAGAAATGACTTAAGACGATATTTAGCGGATTCATCACCTGTATTTCAAAATTTTTTTACGACCTTTTATATTCACCCAAATGTATTGTAAAGACGTGTTTTAGATGTAAAATAATGTGAACTTAACGATAAAAATATAAAAAGTATGATTAGTTCAATACAAATGACTTTAAACGATATTTAGCGGAATTATCACCATTTTTTACCAAATTTTTTCCCAAATTTTTTTTCTATTTTTTGTATTCACCCAAATGTATTGTAAATACGTGTTTTAGATGTAAAATAATGTGAACTTAACGATCAAAATATAAAAAGTATGATTAGTTCAATACAAATGACTTTAAACGATATTTAGCGGAATTATCACCATTTTTTACCAAATTTTTTTTCTATTTTTTGTATTCACCCAAATGTATTGTAAACACGTGTTTTAGATGTAAAATAATGTGAACTTAACGTTAAAAATATAAAAAGTATGATTAGTTTAATAGAAATGACTTAAGACGATATTTAGCGGATTCATCACCTGTATTTCAAAATTTTTTTACGACCTTTTATATTCACCCAAATGTATTGTAAAGACGTGTTTTAGATGTAAAATAATGTGAACTTAACGATAAAAATATAAAAAGTATGATTAGTTCAATACAAATGACTTTAAACGATATTTAGCGGAATTATCACCATTTTTTACCAAATTTTTTTTCTATTTTTTGTATTCACCCAAATGTATTGTAAACACGTGTTTTAGATGTAAAATAATGTGAACTTAACGTTAAAAATATAAAAAGTATGATTAGTTTAATAGAAATGACTTAAGACGATATTTAGCGGATTCATCACCTGTATTTCAAAATTTTTTTACGACCTTTTATATTCACCCAAATGTATTGTAAAGACGTGTTTTAGATGTAAAATAATGTGAACTTAACGTTAAAAATATAAAAAGTATGATTAGTTTAATAGAAATGACTTAAGACGATATTTAGCGGATTCATCACCTGTATTTCAAAATTTTTTTACGACCTTTTATATTCACCCAAATGTATTGTAAAGACGTGTTTTAGATGTAAAATAATGTGAACTTAACGATAAAAATATAAAAAGTATGATTAGTTCAATACAAATGACTTTAAACGATATTTAGCGGAATTATCACCATTTTTTACCAAATTTTCTCCCAAATTTTTTTTCTATTTTTTGTATTCACCCAAATGTATTGTAAATACGTGTTTTAGATGTAAAATAATGTGAACTTAACGTTAAAAATATAAAAAGTATGATTAGTTTAATAGAAATGACTTAAGACGATATTTAGCGGATTCATCACCTGTATTTCAAAATTTTTTTACGACCTTTTATATTCACCCAAATGTATTGTAAAGACGTGTTTTAGATGTAAAATAATGTGAACTTAACGATAAAAATATAAAAAGTATGATTAGTTCAATACAAATGACTTTAAACGATATTTAGCGGAATTATCACCATTTTTTACCAAATTTTTTTTCTATTTTTTGTATTCACCCAAATGTATTGTAAACACGTGTTTTAGATGTAAAATAATGTGAACTTAACGTTAAAAATATAAAAAGTATGATTAGTTTA